>NC_041220.1:64307714-64312607 GCF_002837175.3 Physeter macrocephalus
CAGCGGCCACGGCTCACGGGCCCAGCCGCTCCGCGGCATGTGGGATCCTCCCAGACCGGGGCGCGAACCCGGTTCCCCTGCATCGGCAGGCGGACGCGCGACCACTGCGCCACCAGGGAAGCCCGACAGATTCCTTTTTTTAAAAAAACTTTTTTTTCCAGTTAGGATTTTAGGGTTCATGTTAAACCCAAAATATTAAAATCAACTGTGACAATCTATAACTTTTAATACTTTCTGTTCGTTCCATGTTCACATGGTAAATAATACTTTTTGTTGCAAACAAAGCCATCTATTGGACCAAGTGTCTTAACTAGAAAACTTTGCTGTTAATCTCTAAGTGTGAAATTCCACCCTCAAGTATGTTTGTTGAGGGTGGTAAAGACTTAAAAATCATTGTCCTCCAAAGTGATCTGACTACATTGGATGAATACCAGTGATCATTTCAACATAGTCATGGGGCTTACCCAAAAATAGTGTAAGTATCATAACATTCCACTTTTTTCTCCACCCCATCCCCAGTACCCCACCCCTCATTTTTACTCATATTACAGAGTGAGAAATTGTAACAATATTTCCCTCTTATAATTCTAGTTGTTCTCACTCCAAAATGCCTTGATTATTTCAAAGCTGTTAATCCAGGGTCTTCTGTTCTAAATTTTTATTTTTTCATTTTGTTTCCCCATACACGTACTATGTTACTGATGTACATTGTGAAAATCTAGAGATACACATTAGAGTTTTAGTGAAACAGACATGACTAGACTAACAGGAGAGGACTTGTCTTTGCATAGTTGAAAGGCTCTCTTTGTTGCCTTTGGCAGTATATATCTAAATCTGTACATTCCTGTTTTTAGAATTTGGGAATACAAAGGTTGGAAGATATATAGTCATACCTTACATCACAGAATGTCTAAGTGTGATCAGAACCTAGCATAGTATTTATTATCAGGAATGGTAGAGAGCTTCCCTGGTGGCGCAGTGGTCGAGAATACGCCTGCCAATGCAGGGGACACAGGTTCGTGCCCCGGTCCGGGAAGATCCCACATGCCGCGGAGCGGCTGGGCCCGTGAGCCATGGCCACCGAGCCTGTGCATCCGGAGCCTGTGCTCCGCAACGGGAGAGGCCACAACAGTGAGAGTCCCGCGTACCACAAAAAAAAAAAAGAAAAAAAAAGAATGGTAGAGAGCCTTGCATCTTGGAAGTGAAAACTGCAGTCATTTACAAATAATAAAGGAATGTTTCCATTTATATGCTGTAAAAAGTTATATGACTATAACTGTAAATTCTATTCTCATTGTCTTGCTCCCTCTCTTCTTCCCTCCTTCCCTTCGTTTTTCTATCTGTAGAGTTTGATAGCTGATGTAAGTAACAGAGAGAATTTACCATACTTTGAAGAATATTATCTTTAACGTATTTCAATATGTGTAACTATTAGTTTTAGGACACACTTCGACTACTGAGTTGCAAATCAAAATGCAAAAGAATTTGTGACTGGAAACGTAATGTAATATATACTATAACATGATATAATAATATATTATGATATGATATGTACTCAGAAAAAGAAACCCAGGAAGACCCAATCTAAGTAAATCACTTTGGAGGTCTGGTGGAGAGCACTTCGAAAAGATAGGCAGTAATTCTTTGGAACAACTGAAATTGAGGCCCATGCTACTTCAATTGTGAGAGACAAGTCATAAATATTATTTAATATTATTATAATATATATAATTATCATAATATTATTATAATAATTAAATATTATTCATTAAAACATAATGAATAAAGAAAACAAACAGGAGTTTTTAATATGAGCCTCATTCAAAATTCACAAAGGAAGAAGTTTTGATTTTTGGCATTGATTTGCGATTGAGCTGTTTCTTTCATGGGCAACTCTATGTAGTGCAGGGTGAAATGTGAGGCTCCTGGGATTTATTCATTATTAAAGATGGTTGATAAATCTTGTAAGCAATGTTGAAAAGCAAAACTAGCTATATGTAATCATTTATTTTAACATATGACAAATGAGGTATTTTGAAACAATAGGGAAGTGAATGAGGAAGATTTTATCAAAAAAGTAAATATCAAAATACATTAAATGGGCTGAACACAATTTGAAGAGATTTATAAAACACACAAGAGCATATCTGGACATCTTAAAATAATAATTGGGAAAATATTAGGCTCTATATTGACAGAAACAATGTCATATAAACTGTTTATACAAAGTGATAAGCTAAATACCGAATTCTCAAAAAAAGAACAAAATGTATAATTTGACTCAGTTAACAAGAAAAGATTAATAATGAGACATGAAAAATGACCAGTTTCAGTAGTAATTAAAATGCAATTTGAAATAGCAACATATTATAATTTTATTCCTATGTTTAATTTCAGAGAAATAAAAATGGTGAGATTATTTTGAAATTGTTATATTTTGCTGGTATCAGTATAAATTGCTCAAACCATTTTGTGAAGTTATTAGGCAATAAATGTAAAAAGGTATGCAATGTATTCTCCCTTTGATTCTCTAACTCTCATAGGAATTTATTCTTGTGAAAAATGCCAAAGACGAAAAAAGGATGTGCATTATGATTTCATAGGGTGGGGAAGGGAAAAATACAAAATGGCCATTGATAGAGAATTGCTTAAATAAATTATGGTGCAGGAACTCAATGGAATACTATGTTGCCATTTATAAGGGATATTTGGGATATATGGGAATGATAGGTGTTTCTCAATAACTAATATTTAAGAAAAATAATTTGTTTGCAAGAGGTAGGAAGTAAAATCAAAGCATAATAGATCAGGGCAGAAGAAGGAGAATGGCTTTCAAGGCCAAAGTACATAATTGTAACCTGAATGAACTTACTGGCACATTTAATGAAAGAATGTGCCAACTGAGGATAAGGTTGTTCAGCAATGGAAACAACAACAAAAAAGGAGAGGTCTTGAAGACAAAACAGGTGCGTGCCCATTCAGCACTGATTAAGACATTATTATCTTGCTTAGAAGTACTTAAAGCAGTTATGGGGACAGGCATTCAAATTACTCAGGGATTCTTTTTTTTGTCTGTAGTCTATTCTAGTTAGGCTACCTCCCTATCATTAGACATCTCATGGAGTTTGCCTAGATGGATAGAATGTGATAGGTAGGTCAAAGCAAACACAGGAAGGTAGGCTTGCATCTTTACTTCTTTACTTCTCATTGTAAATTAATAAATGGCTATTCTAGTTTCATCATATGTCAGTCTCTTTAAGGTTTGTTAGAATGAATGAGGCCCCGTAATCAATCAGTTCTGGGACAGGGAACAAATTGGGTGTCCCAGTCTGTAAAATGAGGGAATAGTGAAAAATTTACCAAGGTAAGTGGCACCTTGTGGACATGACTAATCACCTGGAGTTCCACAGGTGACACCCTATTTCATTTTACAAAGTCTTTGAGCATCACCACATTAAGAAGATCATTATAAATCCATGCAGCAGGGAGAAAAACTGTTTTGCTATAATTTAAAATAAAAAGTTAAAGCATAACATTTTGTCTATCACAAAAGCAACAATTTAAAATATAGATGAATATGGGCACAGTAATAAGGGAACAAGGGAAAAGAAACAGTGACTGTGTTAGAGGGACATGCCAATAATATACATTTTTTTCTACTGCCATTTTGTTTGTTTACTTAATAAAAATCAGGAGAAAAAGTTCTGCATTATATAAATATAAAATGTTATAATAATAATGATATGAGTAATATAAATAATAGCATATTTAATAATAATTAAATGATAAAATGTATATTAAGCAATACTAATTTTAGAGTCATTTTCATTTCTAATTGACCCATGAATCTGTTAAGGGCAATACATGGTAACAGAGAAAATTGTAATTCAAAATAAAGGTGCAGGGACTTCCCTGGTGGTCCAGGGGTTAAGACTCCACACTCCCACTAGATCCCACATGCTGCAACTAAGAGCTCATATGTGGCAACTAAGGATCCCGCGTGGGGCCATGAAGATCCCACGTGCTACAACTAAGGCCTGGAGCAGCCAAATAAATAAATAAATAAATAAATAAATATTAAAAGAAACAAAAAACAAAATAAAGGTGCAATAGCCACATAACTATATATCGCATACCAAAAAGAGTATTTTCTGGACGTGTGACTTTCCAATTCTCAGACAAGTGAAAGCATATTGTGCATTGAAAGTCACCTTCTAAACCATACTAAAGACTTTGAATAATCTCTGGTAAATTACTTGGTAACTAATATACAAATAGAAAGTCTGGTTATATATACCTTGTAATTTCCTTTCTAACAAGCAAGTCATTTTGCTGGTTTACTTCATTCTTGATTTTCCCTTTCTTTTTCCCAAGTTATTGAAACAACTTAAAAGAAATTTTTTTGCATCTCCTAGTTTCTCATAGTCAAGTTAAAATTTATAAGAAATAAACTTCTTATGGAGACACTCATTATTAAGAGGCTTAACATAATGATTTCCATCTACCTCCTTAGCAGTTAAAGGTTTTTATAGATTATCATGATCTATGACTTAAATATTAAGTGAAGTTTATTGTAGAAGGCTACCAGTAATGGACTTGTAGAACAAAATAGAGTCAAATGTGAGCATTACCCAAATATATGTTTGAGATTTAAATTTTAACCCTATGTATTTAAGTAAAATTTTTTTCAAATAGTGATTCAGTATAAGCAGAAGTGTTATCACTACAATTCTCTCTTCTGTGTTTTCTTTCTTTTATTTTTTTTTTATTTTTTTATTTTTTTGGTGGTATGCGGGCCTCCCTCTGTTGTGGCCTCTCCCGTTGCGGAGCACAGGCTCCGGACGCGCAGGCCCAGCGGCCATGGCTCACGGGCCCAGCCGCTCCGCGGCATGT
>NC_041220.1:64312617-64468339 GCF_002837175.3 Physeter macrocephalus
GCAGACGCGCAACCACTGCGCCACCAGGGAAGCCCTTTTCTTTCTTTTAATCCCTGTCTTTTCATCATTGAATCAGCTTAGTGAAAGTCTGCACCTCCCTCTAGAATATGAAAATGGCAGTCACTTTTCACTCATTCTGAGGGAGAAATACTGTTCTCAAGAGGAACCCTCAGGCTTCCCTGGTGGCTCAGTGGTTAAGAATCCGCCTGCCAACGCAGGGGACACTGGTTCGAGCCCTGGTCCTGGAAGATCCCACATGCCGCGGAGCAACTAAGCCCGTGCACCACAACTACTGAGCCTGTGCTCTAGAGCCCACGAGCCACAACTACTGAAGCCCGCGAGACTAGAGCCCTGCTCCACGACAAGAGAAGACACCGCAATGAGAAGCCTGCACACCACAATGAAGAGTAGCCCCTGCTCACCACAACTAGAGAAAAGACCGCTTGCAGCAACAAAGACCCAAAGCAGCCAAAAATAAAATAAAATAAAGAGGAACTCTCTTAGTGCCTCTACATTCTGCTTTCCAGGGTTCAGCATCAAAGGCTCTTCTTATCACCAGTCCTCCCTGATTGTCCTACCACTGGCTGGTATGGGAGCTGAAGGAGCCATTGGATCTGAGTCAGTGACTCCTTATCAGTTCAGAGCAATTTCTCAGGAATAACAGGAAACAAGGAATGGTGGACTATGAGGTTAAAATAAACTACACCAGTAGAAAAGCCAGGAGAGAGTAGTTTTTACTGTAAAAAAGGAATGAGTGGAGCTAATTGTGTCTCTGGGTACGTCATATCTCCAGTCAGTCTTCAAAACTGAATTCAAGTAAGTTGAAACATATTTGGTTATTCTCTATGTTTCTCATTCATGACGAGTATAAATGTGAATTTAGAGTTAGTTTTAAATGAATGATCTGCTTTTTGTTTGTTTCTAGATGCATTTTGTTCTGCAGTGACTCTTACCTCAAAGCTCTGGGATACATTTTTGGGCACAGATGTATACAGGATATGAAAACATAGATAGACCGTGACAGACCAATTTTAAGAGGTTGTAAAAGATATATAGGACATAATACTCTTAAATACACCAAACATCTCCCACCTCCATAGTCAAACACAGTTATGTAAGAGGAAGGGAAAGACAGCCATGAAAATTATAAGCATGTTATTCAACATAAACTACAAATAGGCATCAAAGGAAGATTCAAGTTAAAAAAAATATGGAGAGAGATTAATACAGATAAAATACATAAATTTGGATACTAGTAGTTCCACCTATCATATTGATTAAAAAATAATCTTGCAATTATTTAAGAAAGTAAATTTAAAAGGCTTTTCCACCAAAATAAATACAAATGCCTTCTCCACTGTCTCTAATCAATTTAAAAATTATCCATGTTAAAATACACCACATGTGTTGAGTAGTCTTGAGGTTATATTTCTCTGTGAACTAGGTTTATATTTATGTTAATACAATCTTGGATTATATTAACTTAAAGTATCCACACCATATTTTAGCTTTTTGTGAGACCTGGATCCACTAAAATATTCTAATTCTATTCACATGATCACTATCCTATATTTCTGAGATTGAGTTTTTGAATTTAAGGGCAGAACTTTTTTTATTAATGACTGCTAAATTTTATCTCATTACCTTCACTTCTTTATTTTAGTGAGTTAAGGTAATCATTTTGAATCTTGATTCTGCTATGGATCATATTATTTACTGTTGGCAAGCTTTTTCTGAAAAACCTAGTGAATATTTTAGGCTTTGTGGGCCATAGGTCTTTGTTACATATCATTCTTTTTCTTTCATTAACAAACAAACAAACAAAAAAAACTCTTCTAAATGTAAAGACCATTCTTAGCCCAAGGCCATACAATGGCAGGTGTCAGACCAGATTTGGCCTGCAGGCTGTAGTTTGCTGACCCCTGATCAACTGAACTGGTTATCTATTGCTGTATAACAAATTATTCCCACAATTTAATGGCTTAAAATACAAAACAATATTATCTCAGAGTTTCTGTGGGTCAAGAATCCAGGGCATGGCTTATCTGGTTACCTCTGCCTGGAAGTCCCTTAACAGACTGTAATGAAGGTGTCTGGGGTGCAGTCGCATGTGAAACCTCAACTAAGAGAAGACCTGTTTCTGAGCTCACTCGTGTGGTTTTTGGCAGAATTCAGTTCCTCCAGGGCTGTTGGCCAGAGGTCTCTCTCAGTTCCTTGTCAGGGAGGTCTCTCCATAGGACAGCTGGATTCTATCACAGCGAGTTAGCAAGAGACAGCAAGAAAAAAGCATGCAAAATGGAGGCCATAATCTCTTCGTAACCTAATTTCAGAAGCAACTCCCATCACTTTTGCTGTATTATATTCATTAGAAGTGAGTTATTAGGACCAGTTTGCACACAAGGGGAGGGGATCCCACAAAGGTGTGACTACCAGGAGGCAGGAATAATTGGGGTCATCTTAGAGGCTGCGTGCCACATCTATCCACCCAAAATTTTCTGCAACTTAAAGCATGCTTTATTCATCAGGTTTTTGATAAAAATATTGAGAAAGAAGAGTTCATGACAGAGTCTTGTGGCATGATTTTTACCTCTCAGATTGACTCCAGTCCACTAACTAATACTATGAATATTGCTGGTTGCATACCTGTAAATTCTCAACTGTGGTGTGATCTAACTATTTTGTCATCATATCCTTGGAGATCTCAGAGGACATTTTAGTCAAATATATTTTAAAAATCACACTATTTATGCGTCACTGGGTAGGTGAAATCAAGTTAAAGTAAGCTGTAAGGACTGTCTTGAAGAATAGAATAAGTCATTGCAATACTATAGCTGAAAGGATATAATAAAGAGAGGACCAGGTCCATCAGCCTTACCTTCATGACAGGCAGTTTTAGAGATGATTGCATCTTACATGAGCCTCAATTTTTTTAACCAACTAGTGAAGCTGCCTTTCTTCCACTTCCATTTGTGCTCTCCTAGAAAGATTTACATTAAAAAAAAAATAGCCAACAGACCAAATCAGGGATAAATTATACTTTATAAATATTTTGACAGTAAATCACAATTATGGTCAGATTCAGGGACTTTTTTTTCTTTTTAAAAAAAAATTATTTATTTTATTTATTTATTTTTGGCTGTGTTGGGTCTTCGTTGCTGCGCGGGCTTTCTCTAGTTGTGGCAAGCGGGGGCTACTCTTCATTGCGGTGCACGGGCTTCTCATTGCAGTGGCTTCTCTTGTTGTGGAGCATGGGCTCTATGCACGCTTCAGTAGTTGTGGCACGTGGGCTCAGTAGTTGTGGTTCACAAGCTTAGCTGCTCCGTGGCATGTGGGATCTTTCCGGACCAGGGCTCGAACCCGTGTCCCCTGCTTTGGCAGGCAGATTCTTAACCACTGAGCCACCAGGGAAGCCCCAGGGACCTTTTAAAATTAGAGAATACCAGTCATTAACACCTGCCATCTAGATAGCAACCATATACCAATGTTTCTACGGCTTCAAGAAAGAAGTATAATACTCTAACCAGATTTGACAAAATAAAGTGCCATAGTTTTAAGTGCTGTATCACTCAAACTTCATTCTCACTGACAACCCAAATAGTTTGCAACTCTTTCCCCGTCAAGTAATATAATAATGACTACTTACTGGGTGCATACTATGAGCCAAACACAGTGCTAAACAAGTTTATATGGATTTTCTTATTAATTTTTCTTAATTCTGGGAGGTAGGTACTACCATTATGTGCATTTTACAGAGAAATTAAGCATCTTGCCTGTGGCATTTACCATTCAGCTGGTAAATGATGAAGCCAAATTTTAAAGTTCCATAGCCTAAGTCCAGAGTACTTCTTAAAGCATAGGCACAAGAGTAGCATTTGCTTATTTGAAAACTGCTAAGGAAAGTTTTCCTAGGAAACGTGGTTGAACGATTTACTAGTTATTAATTATTTTTTTTGTTTGACACCACTAGATGGCAACATTTTCAAAAGTTTTTATTGCTTAAGGTGGAAAAGTAACTCAGCTTTATTATCATTTAAAAAATTCAGCTTTATTGAAGTATAATTGACAAATAAAATTGTAAGATATCTAAATTGTATATTGTGATTAATTGATATACATATACATTGTGAAAGGATTCCCCCCTTTTAGTTAATTAACCTAGCCCTCACCACACAGATTTATTTTTAATTTTTTTAAAGAATATTTCAGTTCTAGTCCCTTAGCAAATTTCAGTTATACAATCCAGTGTTATCAACTATATAGTCACCATGTTTTACATTAGATCCTCAGGCTTTACCCATCTTATAGCTGAAATTCTGTACCTTTTTACCAACCTCTCCTCATTTGCCCCACCCCCCAGCTCCTGGCAACCACTTTTCTACTTTGTTTCTATGAATTTGACTTTTTTTAAAAAAAGATTCCGTATGATCCACATGAGTGATGCTATGCAGTTATTTGTCTGTCTTTGTCTAGCTTATTTCACTTAGCATAAGGCCTTTAAGTTCTATCTATGTTATCACAAGTGAAGGGATTTCCTTTCTCATGGCTGAATAATATTCCAGTGTGTGTGTGTGTGTGTGTGTGTGTGTATAAACAATGTATATATTCTCTATATATTACATTTTCTTTATCCATTTATTCGTTGATGGACACTTAGGTTGTTTCCATATTTTGGCTATTGCAAGTAATGCTACAATGAACATGGGAGTGCAGTCATCACTTCAATATTCTGTTTTCATTTCTTTTCAATATACACCCAAAAATGGGATTGTTGGATCATACGGTAGTTCTATTTTTCATCTTTTTTTTTTTTTTTTTGCGGTACGCGGGCCTCTCACTGTTTTGGCCTCTCGCGTTGCGGAGCACAGACTCCGGACACGCAGGCTCAGCGGCCACGGCTCACGGGCCCAGCCGCTCCACGGCATGTGGGATCTTCCTGGAAACTAACTAATACTATGAATATTGCTGGTTGCATACCTGTAAATTCTCAACTGTGGTGTGATCTAACTATTTTGTCATCATATCCTTGGAGATCTCAGAGGACATTTTAGTCAAATATATTTTAAAAATCACACTATTTATGCGTCACTGGGTAGGTGAAATCAAGTTAAAGTAAGCTGTAAGGACTGTCTTGAAGAATAGAATAAGTCATTGCAATACTATAGCTGAAAGGATATAATAAAGAGAGGACCAGGTCCATCAGCCTTACCTTCATGACAGGCAGTTTTAGAGATGATTGCATCTTACATGAGCCTCAATTTTTTTAACCAACTAGTGAAGCTGCCTTTCTTCCACTTCCATTTGTGCTCTCCTAGAAAGATTTACATTAAAAAAAAAATAGCCAACAGACCAAATCAGGGATAAATTATACTTTATAAATATTTTGACAGTAAATCACAATTATGGTCAGATTCAGGGACTTTTTTTTCTTTTTAAAAAAAAATTATTTATTTTATTTATTTATTTTTGGCTGTGTTGGGTCTTCGTTGCTGCGCGGGCTTTCTCTAGTTGTGGCAAGCGGGGGCTACTCTTCATTGCGGTGCACGGGCTTCTCATTGCAGTGGCTTCTCTTGTTGTGGAGCATGGGCTCTATGCACGCTTCAGTAGTTGTGGCACGTGGGCTCAGTAGTTGTGGTTCACAAGCTTAGCTGCTCCGTGGCATGTGGGATCTTTCCGGACCAGGGCTCGAACCCGTGTCCCCTGCTTTGGCAGGCAGATTCTTAACCACTGAGCCACCAGGGAAGCCCCAGGGACCTTTTAAAATTAGAGAATACCAGTCATTAACACCTGCCATCTAGATAGCAACCATATACCAATGTTTCTACGGCTTCAAGAAAGAAGTATAATACTCTAACCAGATTTGACAAAATAAAGTGCCATAGTTTTAAGTGCTGTATCACTCAAACTTCATTCTCACTGACAACCCAAATAGTTTGCAACTCTTTCCCCGTCAAGTAATATAATAATGACTACTTACTGGGTGCATACTATGAGCCAAACACAGTGCTAAACAAGTTTATATGGATTTTCTTATTAATTTTTCTTAATTCTGGGAGGTAGGTACTACCATTATGTGCATTTTACAGAGAAATTAAGCATCTTGCCTGTGGCATTTACCATTCAGCTGGTAAATGATGAAGCCAAATTTTAAAGTTCCATAGCCTAAGTCCAGAGTACTTCTTAAAGCATAGGCACAAGAGTAGCATTTGCTTATTTGAAAACTGCTAAGGAAAGTTTTCCTAGGAAACGTGGTTGAACGATTTACTAGTTATTAATTATTTTTTTTGTTTGACACCACTAGATGGCAACATTTTCAAAAGTTTTTATTGCTTAAGGTGGAAAAGTAACTCAGCTTTATTATCATTTAAAAAATTCAGCTTTATTGAAGTATAATTGACAAATAAAATTGTAAGATATCTAAATTGTATATTGTGATTAATTGATATACATATACATTGTGAAAGGATTCCCCCCTTTTAGTTAATTAACCTAGCCCTCACCACACAGATTTATTTTTAATTTTTTTAAAGAATATTTCAGTTCTAGTCCCTTAGCAAATTTCAGTTATACAATCCAGTGTTATCAACTATATAGTCACCATGTTTTACATTAGATCCTCAGGCTTTACCCATCTTATAGCTGAAATTCTGTACCTTTTTACCAACCTCTCCTCATTTGCCCCACCCCCCAGCTCCTGGCAACCACTTTTCTACTTTGTTTCTATGAATTTGACTTTTTTTAAAAAAAGATTCCGTATGATCCACATGAGTGATGCTATGCAGTTATTTGTCTGTCTTTGTCTAGCTTATTTCACTTAGCATAAGGCCTTTAAGTTCTATCTATGTTATCACAAGTGAAGGGATTTCCTTTCTCATGGCTGAATAATATTCCAGTGTGTGTGTGTGTGTGTGTGTGTGTGTATAAACAATGTATATATTCTCTATATATTACATTTTCTTTATCCATTTATTCGTTGATGGACACTTAGGTTGTTTCCATATTTTGGCTATTGCAAGTAATGCTACAATGAACATGGGAGTGCAGTCATCACTTCAATATTCTGTTTTCATTTCTTTTCAATATACACCCAAAAATGGGATTGTTGGATCATACGGTAGTTCTATTTTTCATCTTTTTTTTTTTTTTTTTGCGGTACGCGGGCCTCTCACTGTTTTGGCCTCTCCCGTTGCGGAGCACAGGCTCCGGACGTGCAGGCTTGGCCATGGCTCACGGGCCTAGCGGCTCTGCGGCACGTGGGATCCTCCCGGACCGGGGCACGAACCCATGTCCCCTGCATGGGCAGGCGGACTCTCAACCACTGCGCCACCAGGGAAGCCCTATTTTTCATCTTTTAAGGAGCTTCTCTACTGTTTTCCATAGTGGCTGCACCAATTTACATTCCCACAAACAGTGTACAAGTGTTCTCTTTTCTCCATATCATCACCAATACTGTCCATCTCTTGATTTCTTTGATGATAGCCATTCTAACAGGTGTGAGGTGGTATTTCGTTGTGGCTTTGATTTGTACTTTTATGATAATTAGTGATGTTGAGCACCTTTTCATGTATCTGTTGGCCATTTATATGTCTTCTTTGGAAAAATGTCTACTCAGTTCCTCTGCTTGTTTTTAAATTGGATTGTTTGGTTTTAAGCTATTAAGTTGTATGACTTTATATATATTTTGGACATTAACGCTTTATCAGATGTGTGATTTGCAAATATTTTCTCCCATTCCATAGGTTGTCTTTTTATATTGTTGATGTTTTCTTTTGCTGTGCAGAAGTTTTTTAGTTTGATGTATCCCACTTGTTTATTTTTGCTATCATTGTCTTTCCTTTTGATGTCAAATCTAAAAAATTATTACCAAGACCAGTGTCAAGGCAATTACCCCCTATGTTTTTGTCTAGGAATTTTATGGTTTCAGGTTTTAAATTCAAATCTTTAATTCATTTTGAGTTAATTTTTGTGAATGGTGTAAGATAGAAATATAGGTTCTTTTTTTTTGCATTAGTCTGTCCAGTTTTCCCAACATTTATTGACGAGATTATCCTTTCCCCCGTGTATATTCTTGGCTCTCTTTGTTATAAATTAAATGACCATATATACATGGGTTTATTTCTGGGCTCTCTGTTCTGTTCCACTGATCCATGTGTCTGTTTTTATGCCAGTACCATACTGTTTGGATTACTCTAGTTTTGTAATATAGTTTGAAAGCAGGATGCATGATGTCTCCAGCTTTGTTCTTTATATATGTATATATATAAAGTATATATATATAGTATACATATATATTCTTTTCTATATATACTATCATGTCATTTGCAAATAGAGACAATTTCATTTTTTCTCTGGTTCCCTTTTATTTCTTTTTTGTGCCTAACTGCTATGGCTAGGACTCTCAGTACTATGTTGAATAAGAGTAGTGAGAGTGAGAATCCTTGTCTTTTTCCTGATCTTAGAGGAAAAGCTTTCAGCTTTTCACTGTTGAATATGATGTTAACTGTGGCTTGTCATATATGGCCTTTATTATTTTGAGGTACATTCCCTCTATACCTACTTTGTTGAGAGTTTTTATCATAAATGGATGTTGAATTTTGTTAAATACTTTGTAAGCATCTATTGAGATGATCATTATGATTTTCATTCTTCATTTTATTAATAGGATGTATTACACTGATTGATTTGTGTATGTTGAACCATCCTTGAATCCCAGGAAAAAATGCCATTTGATCATGGTGTATGATCCTTTAACTGTTCTATTGAATTCAATTTGCTAATATTTTGTTGAGGATTTTTGCATCTATATTCATCAGGGTTATTGGTCAATTTTCTTTTCTTGTAATATCCTTGTCGGTTTTGATATCAGGGTGATGCTGGCCTTGTAAAATGAGTTTGGAAGTGTTCCCTCACTTTCTATTTTTGGAAAGAGTTTGAGAAGAATTGGTATTAGTTCTTTTTTAAAAAATAAATTTATTTATTAATTTTTTGCTGCATTGGGTCTTCGTTGCTGCATGTGGGCTTTCTCTAATTTCGGCAAGTGGGGGCTACTCTTTGTTGTGGTGCATGGGCTTCTCATTGTGGTGGCTTCTCTTGTTGCAGAGCTCAGGCTCTAGGCATGCAGGCTTCAGTAGTTGTGGCTCACGGGCTCTAGAGCGCAGGCTCAGTACTTGTGGTGCACGGGATTAGTTGCTCTGCAGCATGTGGGATCTTCCCGGACCAGGGATCGAACTCACGTCCCCTGTGTTGGCAGGCAGGTTCTTAACCACTGTGCCACGAGAGAAGTCTATTAGTTCTCCTTTAAATGTTTGGTAGAATTCACCAGTGAAGCCATTTTGTCCTGAACTTTTCTTTGTTGGGAGGCTTTTGATTACTGATTCAATTTCCTTACTAGTAACTGGTCTGTTCAGATTTTCCATTTCTTCATGTCTCAGTTTTGGTACACTGTATATTTCTAGGACTTTATCCATTTTTTATAGGTTGTTTAATTTTTTGGCATCAATTTTATTATTGATTGGTTTTCTATGAATGAATTATTTATCTTTGATTGGCCAAATTATAATTGCTTTACTTGTAGGAAACATTTTCAATGGTGTAATATGAAATGGCAGAAATTTAAGTGGACAAAAATTGGAGTGTTATGTGTAGTGTTTGTGTGGTGTTTTTTTTGTCAAAATTAGTAAACTTTACTTAAACTTCAAAAAATAAAATAATAAAAAAAAGCAGCTTTCGCTTTGCTCTTCAGGAGGATCAGATGTAACAACCCAGAGTAGGAACTACCCCTAAGGAGTTAAAATACACTTTACCCCGAATCAAGCCACATGCAAGAAGGATCCTGGATTTGGGGACAGGTCTGGTGTAGGTGGAGCAGGAAGGAGAACACCACAGCGGGTGACTGGGTTCTGAGACAGGACAAGTGGAGAACAAGACAAAAGCCCTGGCAGAAATGGGACCAGAACTTCAACAGGAAACTCTGTCACAAGGAGCTATGCACAAAGGAGGTGGACTGGGGCCTGCACCCGTGGGGAAAGGGATGAATGCAGAGCATCCCGAAGCTGCCCTTCGCCTTGCCAGGGCCACTGCCCAATGCCCACCCTCAGTTCTCCTCATCACTGTCATCTGGGCTGATGGCTGGGCTGGTAAGCCTATAGGGGGGCTGGTGGGTGAGTAGCTAGGGGAGGTGGGCGAGTAGGTTGAGCCTTTGGGGGAAGCAGGAGAGTAGGTAGGGCTGGTGGGTGAGTACTGGGGGGAGGTGGGTGAGTAGGTGGGCGAATACTTGGGGGAAGTTGGGGTATAGACCAGAGAGTCTGATAAGTAGGAGATGTTGGTGAGTATTTTGGGGTGGTGGGTGAGTAGGTGGGACTGGTAGGAGAGTACTTGGGGGAGGTGGATGAATATTTCGGGCTTGTAGGTGAGTACTTGGGAGAGGTCGGGGTGTACTCTGGTGAGCTGTGGCTGTAGGAAGGACTGGTTGGGGTGTACTTTGCCAGAGTTTGGGCTGTAGCTGGGAGGGCTGGGGCTGTAGCTGGGCGAGCTTGGGGTATAGATGGGAGACTGTAGTGTGTATTATGGGCTCAAAGGGGAGTAGCTTGGCGAGGTCAGGGAGAAGCTGGGTGAAGTCGGAGAGTAGCTTGGCGTGGTTGGGCTGTAGCTGGGGCTCCTCAGTGTGTAGTTGGGAATAGTAGGTGTGTAGCTGGGGGATGTTGGGCTATAGCTGGGTGACATCTGAGTGTAATTAGGACTGGTTAGAGAATAGTTAGGGCTGGTGGGCGAGTAGCTTGGGAAAGCTGGTCAGTAGCTGCTTGGTGATGTAGGCGAGTAGCTGGGCAAGGTGGGAGAGTAGCTGGGTGAAGCTGGTGAGTAGCTGGGAGGGGTTATATATATATATTCTTTTTCACATCCTTTCCCTTATAGTTTATTACAAGATATTGAATATAGTTTCCCCTGCTTGACAGTAGGATCTTGTTGTCTATTTATTTTATATATAGTAGTTTGTATCTGCTAATCCCATACTCCTAAGGTATACCCCCCCTTCCCCTTTGGTAACCAGAAGATTGCTTTCTATGTCTGTGAGTCTGTTCCTATTTTGTAAATAAGTTCATTTGTATCATTTTTTTTAGATTCCACATATAAGTGATATCATATGATATTTCTCTTTGTCTGACTTACTTCACTTAGTATGATTATCTCTAGGTCCATCCATGTTGCTGCAAATGGCATTATTTCATTCTTTTTTATGGGTGATTAATATTCCATTATATTTTTTTTTAGATTCCACATATAAGTGATATCATATGATATTTCTCTTTGTCTGACTTACTTCACTTAGTATGATTATCTCTAGGTCCATCCATGTTGCTGCAAATGGCATTATTTCATTCTTTTTTATGGGTGATTAATATTCCATTATATATATATAAATACCACATCACCTTTATCCATTCATCTGTTGATGGACATTTAGGTTGCTTCCATGTCTTGGCTACTGTGAATAGTGCTACTATGAACATTGGGGTGCATGTATCTTTTCAGACTGAGTTTTGTCTGGATACATGCCTAGGAGTGGGATTGTTAGATCATATGTTAACTCCATTTTTAGTTTTTAAAGGAAGCTCCATACTGTTTTCCATAATGGCTCATACCAATTTACATTCCTACCAACAGTGTAGGAGGGTTCTCTTTTCTCCCCACCTTCTCCAGCATGTATTTAAATAATAGACTTTTTGATGATGGCCATTCTGACTGGTGTGAAGTGATACCTCATTGTAGCTTTGATTTGCATTTCTCTAATAATTAGCAATATTTAGCATCTTTTCATGTGCTTGTTGCCCATCTGTAGGTCTTCTTTGAGGAAATGTGTATTTAGATCTCCTGAACAATGTCAATACTTTAAAAGCACTTTTCAGAAAAACAAGCTTTAGTGACTTTACAAGTAAAATTTGTACTTCCTGGAATGGAACTCTCCTCCTTTACGTCATATACTCGTACATATTTTAAGGCCTAACTTACATATGTGTCTTCTTCCTCTGTGATGTCTCTCCTACTAATGCAGACAGATTCTTCTAACTGCATCATCACAGCATGATCCATTTGAGCCTTTGTTACATTACATATGTACCAGTGATATACTGATGTGTCTATACTTCCACTCCATTAGGAACATCTCATAAGCAGTCTTTTGGAAATTCATATTTGTAAACCTCTCCCCATCCCACCCCAGTCTCCATCCACAGTGCTTAGTATTGTATCTGACATGGTAGTTTTTCAATACCTGAATTTTTTTTAAAATGACATAATATTTTAACATATCACAACCTATTTATCTAATCCTCTACCAATGGCATTTGTGTCCCCCCCCACACATTTTTGTTATTACATACAATGCTTCAGAAAACATCCTTGGGGCTTCCCTGGTGGCACAGTGGTTGAGAACCTGCCTGCTAATGCAGGGGACACGGGTTTGAGCCCTGGTCTGGGAAGATCCCACATGCTGCAGAGCAACTAGGCCCGTGAGCCACAACTACTGAGCCTGCGCATCTGGAGCCTGTGCTCCGCAACAGGAGAGGCCGCGATAGTGAAGGGCCCCGTGCACCGCGATGAACAGTGGCCCCCACTTGCCGCAACTAGAGAAAGCCCTCGCACAGAAACAAAGACCCAACACAGCCAAAAATAAAATATAAAAATAAATAAATAAATAAAAAGATTACTATTTAAAAAAAAAAGAAAACATCCTTGTTCCTGTCTTGTATGTGCGTGAGAATTTCTTTAGGAGTTCTAGAGGCAGAATTTGTGGATCACAGAGTACATATAATATGTGTAATTTCAATCATAGTTGACATTTGGTACTCATTTTGGCTGCTCATTTATTAATTTGCCCTCCTATGCTTTGGGAACGTCCTATTTTGTTAATATGGTGGGAGGCAGAGCCTACTTTCCACTATAAACACTGAAAATGTCAAATACTTGCTATCTCAGCTTCCCTTACACCTAAGGTGTGGACACATGATCTTGCCTGGGTACTTGGAATTGGGAGTTAATGAATCAGGTGAGAGGAACTCTGGATCACTGTGTAGGTCATTGCACAAGATTAAATTTTATAGCAGTAGTGGCACCCATGCTATTGGGTGGCATTTAGTATACAAAGATAGCTCTGTTTACTGTGTAGGCTTCAACAACTGTTGTTTGGTGAAATCACAGTGGGGTTCTCATTAAACCAGTTGTATGGTGTGATTTTTGGCATTGTTTTTGGTGCAAAGCCCTGTCTCTAATTGTCTAGGCTTCCTAATGATTCTATGAGCTACCCCAAATCCTTTTAATAGTTTCCTATTTTGCTTAAATCAGTTGATCTTGGTTATTTTTAGTTTCCAACTAAAAATGCTGACTGTTATAGATGAGCATCAGGAGTGGGCTGGGAGTGTTCTTTCTAAATATGCCAAAGAGTTAAAAAAAAAAGAAATGACATTCTCAAATTTTTAACTTAGGGCATAGATTGAAAATTAGCTAAAAGAAATTTGACCAGTACATATGATAATGGAATCTGAGCATGCTAGACCAATAAAAAGGAAGAATATAATTTAAGATTTAACAATTTACCTATAAGGGTACCCTATTCAGAAATTTGATTTCTAATTCACTAGCTTAAACATCTGGGAGTGGTTTTAATTGTTTTCTGTTTTGGTTGACTTAAATCTAGACAATAGTTCATATTAAAATAAATTGATATACCATAAAGAACAAAAGAAAAAAGAATTAAAGATTTGGGAGGTGGAAATGTTGGAGTAATTTGTTATATGCATCTTACTCTCCTCACTCCTAACTATATTCCTAAAGTGGGTCCAGAGGGCAATTCCTCTACCAAATCCTTGAGAAATACATTAGACAGGAGAATGCCAGCATCTTATATACTCCACTTCAGTGAGGATGAAAAGATTCTAGGTTAGCAAAAGTTAATTAGAAACACTTAATCAATAGAGGCAAATTGGCATGATTACCATAAAGGTAAATAGTAAATCCTTGATCAGAAGACAAAGTGACTACTTGATCAGAGCTTCCCATTATGAACCATGTGTTATCAAATCAAAGTAACCCAACAGTTGGTCATGTCCAGCAGTATTCTATCATCAAATGGAAGTGATATAAAAGGAACCAAGACTGAGAATATCCAAGACACAAGTAAGTTGCACAAGCGGATAACTCACATTCTGAGCCAGCTATCTGCCACACTGTCATTTCCCCCTCAATCTCATTTAAGTTCTTGTGGGCGGTTTCTTAATACCTAAATATCTGACTCTGGTTAACAGATCAGTCTACATGATTTTCTGGCACCAAGTGGAAGTAAACTGCTACTGCCTTACAACTCCACTTAAAGTTGACACTAAAGGAACATAAGAAGGAATTCCTCCTAATGGGTGGAATGTTGAGTACTTCAGGTAAATCTCCAGACTTCATGGAAGGTGTGGCTTGGGTAATGAATCTATACTCATTCAACATCATTGGCTAATGGACCTGGAAGGAGGAAGATAGGAATCTTAGAGACAAGGAGGTTTGAGAAGAAAAATACATGGATAGACCTCTTCTAATGGACCCAATCCTTCAGGAATAGAGGCTATGCATGAATGTAGCAACATCAGTGTTTACTTCTGAAGGCTGATTTGGTTACCATTGCTGAATGCCTAACTTGCCAACAGCAGCACTTATTCTCAACCTTTTATGTGATGAATCCATTAGTTTTTTATTGCCACATAAAAATTATCACAAAATTAGCAGCTTATAACAACATAGTTATTATTTCACAGTCTCCATAGGTCAGAATTTTACACGTGGCTTAGCTGAGTCCTTTACTCAGCGTCTCACAAGGCTGCAATCAAGGTGTTGGCCAGACTACATTTTTATTTGGAGGCTTGACTGGGGAAGAATCCAATTCTAAGCTTATACATGTTGTTGGCTGTATGACTGAAGGCCTTGGCTTTTTGCTGGCTATTGTCTGGAGGTTATCCACATTTCCTTGGCATGTAGTCTTCATGAACATGGCCACTTACTTCATCAAATCCACAAACAAAACTGGCTTTTTTGGGCATGTGTTCTATGCTGTCACATAAGGCCCTGTGCTTAGAAGGCCCACACTTGGTTTAATGCTCTTCTGTAACTGTTTTGAAATCCTTAATAATTTTTAAACAAGGGGTCTCACATTTTGCTTTTGCACTGGACCCCACAAATTATGTAGCCAGTCCTACCTGCAAGGAGAGTCCATTGCTCCAGTGTGTTAAGATAGAGACTTTTATAACATGATGTAATCATGAAAATGATATCTTTTGCTATATAATGTAATGTAGTCACAGGAGTGTCATTCCATTACCTTTGCCATAATCTACTGGCTAGAACCAAGTCACAGACTCTGCCCACACTCAAGAGGAGAGGATTATACAACAGCATGAATACCAGGAGGTAGGAATCCCGAGAGCCCTCCACTTAGGGTGTTCCTGCAATAGTGCCATAAACTGGAGTAGAGTAGGCGGAGAGCAGGTAGCTAGAAAGGCTATAGATTGTATTTCTCTCTGCCATGATTTTGGTAACACCCTGATTGCATGGAGTTTCTATCTTATTTACTGTCATTGTATTCCACACAGCATTGCCTCCAAGGAATTGATTTTATAGTTTACAGTTTATTCCTTACCACCTGCCTTATAGGTTGTTAGAAATTACTAGTGAAGCCTAACTTATGGTGCTAGATGGGAATGCAATATCTTGAGAGGTCAGGATGTTGTTTTGCATAATGTATTGTATGCTTGAAACCAGCAAAAAATACGTGGTACAGTTTTTCTCAGAGCCAGAATGCATGGGTCTGAGAATCAATGACTATAAGTGATGGTTCACAAAAAGATAACTAATACCCTACTTATACATTTTTTGTATCCTGTCTTCAGAACACTAATTTTTAATGGTTTAGAGGTCTTAATATCTAAAATAAATGGTTATACCGGGGGAAAAGTAAAGTTTAATTGAACTGAAGGTGGAAAGAGTTAACTGGCCACAATTCATTCCACTTGACAAAGAAGGAAAAAAGGTGGTTGGATGTTGCAGAGATGATTTATTCTATTTTTGAAGGGTAATAGCCTTGTTGCTGCACAATGAGAGTAAAGAAGAATATTGATAAAATCCTTTCTTCACAATTTTTATAATTCTTATTTATGTTTCTTTTCTGATTTCATTATCTGAGAGCTCTGGTACATTATTGAAAAGCAGGGGCTTTAGTGGGCATCTGTGTATTGTGACCCTGAAGAGAATATTTCTAGTTTTTTGGTCATGAAGTATGATGTTTATGGAAGGTTTTTATTAAATGACCTTCAGTTAAGCCCATTTTCTTCTATTGTTGGTTTGCTATTTTTTAAAAAAATCATGAATGCATATTGACTTTTTCAATGCAGTTTTTCCTCAATGGAAATAGTCATGTTATTCTTTTAATCTATTTATGTGGTAAATCACATCAATTGGTTTTCTGAGCTTGAACCATTCTGGAATTCCTGGAATAAATCCTACTTGGTCACCTCTAGCTCTAGCTCTTCAGTGCTGAATTTGATTTGTTAATTTTCTATGTAGGATTTTGCATCTATACTTATAAATGGCATCCTAATACAATTTTCCATTCTTGTATTGTCCTTGTCTGGTTTTATTCTGAAGCTAAATTAGGTAGCATATTAGTCAGGGTTCAGTTTGAGGCAACAGAATACACACTATGTAAAAAGGGAATTATCCTGTAGGATATTAATGGCTTACTTAGAGATACATTGCTAGTGCTGAAAAAGAGATTTTATCTGAATTTCCAGGAACTACACCCAAATCCATATTGCAGAACTGGGTCATCAAAGTAGATACTGCCAGTGCTGCAATCAAGAATTTGAAAAATTAAGATGACATGATACTATACATAGAAAACCTTAAAGTCTCCACCAAAAAAACCATTAGAACTAATAACTGAATTAAATTGGCTAATGATATTGAGCAGCTTTTCATATGCTTATTGACCATTTGTATATCTTTTTTGGAGAACCATCTATTTGGATCCTTTGCTTCTTTTAGAATTGGGTTATTTATCTTTTTACTATTAAGTTGTAATAGTTCCTTTTATATTTTAGTACAACTCAGGTATACAATTTACAAAATTTTATCTCATTCTGTGGGTTGACTTTTTACTTTCTTAAGGCTGTGCATTGGAGCACAAAAGTTTTTAATTTGATAAAGTCCAATTTATCTATTTTTTCTTTTGTTGCTTGTGTTTTAGTGTCGTATTGAAGAAACCATGGCCTAATCCAAGGTCATGAAGATTATGCCTATTTTTTTGGACAAATATACACTACCAAACATAAAATAGATAGCTAGTGGGAAGCAGCCGCACAGCACAGGGAGATCAGCTCTGTGCTTTGTGACCACCTAGAGGGGTGGGATAGGGAGGGTGGGAGGGAGGGAGACGCAAGAGGGAAGAGATATGGGGACATATGTATATGTGTAGCTGATTAACTTTGTTACGAAGCAGAAACTAACACACCATTGTAAAGCAATTATACTCTAATAAAGATGTTTAAAAAAAATCACAAAAACGATTATACCTATTTTCTTCTAAAAGTTTAACAGTTTTTGCTCTCACATTTAGGTCTTTTATATATATATATATATATTTATTTATTTATTTATTTATTTATTTATTTATTTATTTATTTATTTATTTATTTTATTTTTTTTTTTTTTGCGGTACGTGGGCCTCTCACTGTTGTGGCCTCTCCCGTTGCGGAGCACAGGCTCCGGACGCGCAGGCTCAGCAGCCATGGCTCACGGGCCCAGCCGCTCCGCGGCATGTGGGATCTTCCCGGACTGGGGCACGAACCCGTGTCCCCTGAATCGGAAGGCAGACTCCCAACCACTGCGCCACCAGGGAAACCCCTCTAATGATTCTTTTAAAATAGTTTAAAGAGTTGGTCTGCCGGCAAAGGCTTGTAGCCTCTTTTGCGGACATCAAGGAATGTACTTTCAAACAACCTCTTGGAATCCCTTCTCAGAACTTATTATTGAGTATGGGCCTCTGTGAGAGAGAGCAGGGTCGGTTTCTACTTAACCTATTTCAGCTCTCAGGTCATAATTTCAGCTGTACTTTAAAACATAATTTTTTTTAAAAACCATAAATATTTAAAAAACAAATATAGCAAGAGTTCAAAGGACATAGGTTAAGCATTTTCCAGCATGTAGGGACCAATCTACTAAATTCAGGTATTAGCACTATTACTGTCTTGAAAAGGTCTTGGGCTCTTTTTCTGTTATTTTTGGGAAACTATTTGTTAACAATTTTCTTTTCCAAATTACTCCTGGGAGGAAGCTTCAGTAGCCTCATCCACAAGTAGTGCAAGTGAAAAGAAAGCCTGTTGGGGATTTTGAACAGTCAGCTATGCAACACGAGGTGGCACTCTCATCCCAGTGAGTGTGGTAGAGCAACACATCAGATAAAGGATACACAGCTTCAGGAGACTGTGGTAGGTCTGAACGCCATTGGGTGACTGCCCAACAGACTGAACAGCTAATGGGGCACAGAGCCATAGGTGAGATTGAGAAAGTACGCTGGTACAGTTGGGCAGAGGGCAGAAAGTAGTATAGCAACCACCTGAGAAAAATAACTAGTGTCTGGACAGTGCTTTATAGTACACTGATTAGTTACCTCTACTATTTATTTAATCTTTATAACAATCATCTTTTCACTGCTGCTCCATACACAAGCCTGAAACAAACATTAGATAATGACATTTCTATGTAGAAATAATGGCTCCCTGTGGTCCTCATGATAAAATCCCACTTTGTCTCCCGTCTTCATCCTTTCTTCATTACTGAAATATATGAAGTTCCTGAAATGCATCCTGCTCTCTTTGTCTCTGTGATTTTGTGTATGATGGCATTCTACTTAGAACATTCTTTGTCCTTTCATCTTCATGGATGATTCCTGCTCCACCTTTCTGAGTCAACACAAATTTTACCTCCTAGAAGGCTTCATTGACGACCTCCACTGGGCAGTAATGTGACAATTGAAGCTAACATACGTGAAGTACCTAACAGGATATAGATGTCTAACAAATGGCATCTGTTGTCATCGTACAAATCCAGTCAATCATTTTCATTTATTTGTTCATGAGTATTTACTATTTTCAGGGTCCATTATGTTTTTATTGTTAGGTAATTACCAGAACACCTCAATATTTCCAGGGTGGACTTTTCCCCTTTATGCAAGTGTAAGGTGACATTTCCTGTTTTGTTTTCAGTGTTATTTCTGATTAATTCATCCAATAAATGCTTTCTCAGTTTCTGTGTACAAGGTGCTGTTTCTAAGCACTGAGAGTATAAGATATAAAAATGGATAGCATAATGGAGAACTTATTGTATAGTGATTCTTAATATTTAATTTTTCTTCAAAATTTCAAGATTAAATTGCATCATTTTTGTAATGGTATCTTGGTAATAATGATGATTTTCCTGGATTATAACCGATAGATTGTTTTCTGCTATTTTCTAACTATAGTTTATGTTAGTAATTCCCAGATGGATTAACTATTGCCCACAGTAAAACTCCTCTGCTAATTAACACTGCCTCAAAAAAATCCTCTTGATATTTATTATTATATTTTTGGATTAAAAAAAGTCCCCAAACTCATTAGACGATCTTAATGTCCACCATAAAGTTTGTCCCTTTTTTGAGATCTTGTGGAGAATTGTGAACTAAGGCTTTTGAATAGTCACGGTCCTGGCAAGAATCAGCAGACACCGCAAAGTAGGCAAAGGTGTGGGGAGAGTTTAGAAAAGCAAACTATCCCTGGTTTAGCAAAATGGGGGGATGGTACTTCTCCTAGGCTTCAAGAAGCAGGAAGAGGGATACCAGGAGCAGATACCAGGAATGAGAGAGGGCAGCTATAGGGAGAGGACTGCCTGACCAGGGCTAAAGCCTTCCACAGAGAGATACAGCCCATTCATGGTGACCAGCAGGCAGGGGACCTGGGAAATTAATATCCTCACCTCATTCTCTTACCAACCCCAATCTGCCACCAGGGCTTTCTAGTGACAG
Source organism: Physeter macrocephalus (assembly GCF_002837175.3). Classification (NCBI taxonomy): domain Eukaryota; kingdom Metazoa; phylum Chordata; class Mammalia; order Artiodactyla; family Physeteridae; genus Physeter; species Physeter macrocephalus. Next base: position 64,332,704 of record NC_041220.1, read on the forward strand.
AATCCCCTGGAATCTAGAGGACAAGCAATTCAGCTGCTACAGTTCACGCATGTCAGTCTCGTGTGACACAGATGAGGGTGGAGAAGGGCATGGTGTGGATCTGGAGAAGCAAGTGGAAGAAACTCAGCACTTGTTCATAAACCGAGAAACCTAGCAATTCATATTTTTTATTAAAAGAAATATGAATTTATCCCTAAGCTTTGTTATCATTTCTGTAAATCAGTCCTCTTTTCATGAAAAAATATCCTCTCTCCCTACTTTTTCTATCCCCAGTTCATTCAGTCAACATTTATCAAATTCTTCTTTGGGCAGGTATTGGTAGCACAGAAATAAAGACACAGTGTTCAATCTCAGGGTCACACCATCGGATGGGGGTTAAGAGAAATAAATAAACCATCACCTTCTGAGCACTGTAAGCATGATGAATTAGGGGAAAGCACAAGGGCAATGGGAACTCACAAGGTCACTACCTCAAATTACAAGTTGTCTGGGAAGGCTTCCTGGAGGAGGTGATTTAGGCAGACTCCTTGGTCAAGTTTAATTATTTAGTTTCTCTTTTTTCCCTATATTTATTTAATTCTTAGATCTTTAGTCTAAGATCTATGGTTGATTATGTGACTGAGTTTTCTTTTCTTGCTGCTTTTCCAATTTCACCTTCCTAATTATTTTTTTTAATGGTTAAGATGGTAAATTTTATGTTATGTGCATTTTAGTACAATAAAAAAGAAAACGTAATACATTATTATTAAGTACAGAAAAATATAAAGCAGAACAATATTAAGTCATGATCCTGTTTACTAGGAGCAACTACTTGAATATTTCCCATGGTTTGTTTTTTTTTTTTTTTTTTTTTGCGGTACGCGGGCCTCTCACTGCTGTGGCCTCTCCCATCACGGAGCACAGGCTCCGGAAGCGCAGGCTCAGTGGCCATGGCCCACGGGCCCAGCTGCTCCGCGGCACGTGGGATCTTCCCGGACCAGGGCACGAACCTGCGTCCCCTGCATCAGCAGGCGGACTCCCAACCACTGTGCCACCAGGGAAGCCCGCCATTGTTTTTATTTATTCATTTAAATTTTTAGTTTTTTAATTGAAGTATAGTTAATTTACAATGTTGTGTTTCTGGTATACAGCAAAGTGATTCAGTTACACACACACACATATATATGTGTGTATATATATATTATTTTTCATTATAGGTTATTACAAGATGTTGAATATAGTACCCTGTGCCATACAATAGGACCTTGTTGTTCATCTGTTGTATATACAGTGGTATGTATCTGTTCATCCTAAACTCCTAATTTATACCCCCCCTTTTCTCTTTGGTAACCCTAAGTTTGTTTTCTGTGACTGTGAGTCTGTTTTTGTTTTGTAAATAAGTCCATTTGTATCATATTTTAGATTCCACATATAAGTGATATCATATGATATTTGTCTTTCTCTGTCTGACTTCACTTAGAATGATAATCTCTAGGTCCATCCATGTTGTTGCAAGTGGCATTATTTCATTCTTTTTTATGGGTGAGTAATGTTCCGTTGTGTACATATACCACATCTTCCTGATCCATTCATTTGTTGATGGGTATTTAGGTTGCTTCCATGTCTTGGCTTTTGTAAATAGTGCTGCAGTGAACATTGGGGTGCATGTATATTTTCGATTTAGAGTTTTTGCCTTTTCCAGATATATGCCCAGGAGTGGGATTGCTGGATCATATGGTAGTTCTATTTTTATTTTCTTAAGGAACCTCCATACTGTTCTCCATAGTGGCTGTACCAATTTACATTCCCACCAACAGTGTAGGAGGGTTCCCTTTTCTCCATATCCTCTCTAGCATTTATTGTTTGTGGACTTTTTAACGATGGCTATTCTGACCAGTTATCACCTTCTAATTCTTGATTATGCTTTATTAGGCTGCTTGAAATGGATATTTTGTGAAATACAAATTGCTGGACCAATCTCTGGAACTATTTTTATCGTCTTGCATTTGGAATGACCATTGTGATACCATTTTATTTGACTGATTTTGGGAGGGGGCAGGGAATTTTAGTGTTTTTGGATTTCTTAATTAAAAGCTGGGCTAAAGACATTCTATGTAAGTGTGATTTACTTACGCAAGTATTCATGTAACTCTGGTGAAAAGGAGGACTCTATCTGCATAGGACAAGTTTGTTCATGTAGTTAAGTTTTAATACGGTTTTGAACCACCATGAACATAAATTTTGGGGCACATCTCTGAATCCTGTCTTTAGATAAACTGCAAAGTATGGATTACATGCCAAATGGTGTGAATATTTTTATGGTTCTTGATTCATATTGCCATATTGTATTCAGAAAGTTTGTACACTATTGTACACAAATGTCACATGCTTTCACTATCACTATGAATGATATATTTTTGATATTTTATAATTTTGCTTGCTCCTTCTTGTTAGCTGGCTGTTCATGGCAGCTTTGCTATAGCAATGGCCTTTTAACCTGACAACAGCAATTTGTTCCAGTTTCCACTTTCTTTATATATTCCCAGAAGTAACATTATTGTGCTGCTTCAGAAATATGAGAACCTGTAGTGCTACTCTCTGCTCAGAAGTCTAGGTCCCATACTATTCTTCTATTCTGTGTATGTTTGAAGTTTTCTATCATATGTTCTGATGATCTCACATTTTCCCTTTGTCCATTTTCCACTGACATTAGAGTTGTTGAGTTTGTTGATTAAGAGCTAAATCACCTGGTCTGTCATGCCCAGAGTCAGAAATCTCCATTATTATTATTTTAATTTCTGTTTTAACTTTGGTTATGTGTTCTTTTTTAAATTCATATTTTTTTGCTCTCTCTCTCTCTTTCTTTAATTGAAATATAGTTGACATACAATATTATGTTAGTTTAAGGTAGGCTACATAAAGATTTGACATTCACTTTCTCTCTCTTTTTTCTTGATCAATTATGTCAGAGATTCAGAAATTTTGTTAATATTGTTAAAGAACCATGTTTTGTGTTTAATGAATTTATCTGTGGCATCTTTCATATTCCAGCAACTTCTGCTCTTATCCACATTACATATATTAGACCTCCATCTGCTTTCTAATTTCCTTCTAATGCTCCCTTTGGCAGATTTTAGCAGGAATTAGCTGACAAGAGAGAAATGCAATTTTCAGAGTCTCAGTCCCAGCTTTACAAAATACAGAAAAGAAGAATGGATTTGGAGTTGAGAGATAATTGTTTAAGAACCAACTAATGTGATCCAAATGATCCATTTTTGGAATTTAACTTTTATTTTCCAGTGGAGAAAAATAAAAAAGTTATTCCCCCGCCCACCGGCCCTCCCCGCTTTTCTCTCCTCCCCCTCCTCCTCTTCCTTCTTTTGTTATAGCTCTAGGCACAGGTAAAATAATGATTATATATAGAAGAATTGGAAAGGTTACACTATTCAAGTCTTTCTTAGTATATATTATATTCTTCAAACAGCATTTGCTGCAAGATTTAGTGAACTGCTCTTGAACTAACAGCATGGTGAATACTAGGAGCCAGGTGCTTAAGTCAGATCTGCGTTTGAATTCTGGCTAACTTACTAACTGGGTCTATGGCCTTGGGTAATTTACCTAACTCCTCTAAGCCTCAATTTCCTTTCTTTGCTGTGAGGGTTAAGTGAAATAATACTTGTAAAAGTCAGTTCTTGGCACATGATAAGGGCTCAGTAAATGCTAGTTTTTTATTATAATTATACATACCAACCACTGTGGAATATTTTTCCCCTCATAGAAAACACAGCAGAAATGCCTATCATCTATTAATGCCCTGAAGTCCAAAGGTAGAAGAACTTAATGTTTAAAAGCTACCATGGCCATGGAGTGAACATTACGTGAAAAAACAAATATTTGGATAAACACCAAGAAAGCCACAGGTGGTTAAAATATTAGCTGGCTGACAAAATAATTCAAGTTGCTTAATGGTGTACAAAGGCAATGCAAAAATACTCTTTTTAGATGTGTAATATCTTTACCTTTAAGTTCTTTCTAAGGTGTCTAAGAATTAGGGAAATAAGATATTTTTATATCATAAGTGCATGAGTTATACTCACCTTGAGAGATTTTTGATTCCTAGAAGTCAAAGAAAAAAAATTTTTACAGTGTTACTTTTTCTTTTATATGAATACATTACTTGTAAATTTCTTGCCTTATAACTTTTGGATCATTTAAAATGCATTAGGCATTTAAATAACTCTGCAAGAAGCAGCAGCAATTCTGTTGGACTCCTGGCCCCTATTGAAACTAGGTAGCTTTCTTTGCACAAGCCTATATGCTAAGTAGCAGTCAAAGACCTGCGTAATTAATTCAATTCTGTTCCACAGACTTGATCTGAGCACCTGAAATAGGCCAGAGGGCTTTGCAAACAGGACTGTTATCCATGAAACAAAAGGCTACATGTGAATGTATTGCTGCACGAAGATAGCGGAGCACACCAATTGAAACCACCATTAGGGGCAACAATTTAGTAAAGGACCAGACATCTGGGGAAACATAATTTACTAATAGTAATTAATGTAGAACTTTTTGGTTAATTAAAGATAATGTTTCTGAAAATTCCATTCCTTTCTTTTGAGTACTCTGTGGTATTTTCCAACTTATTTTCTTCGTTTTATTGCTTTCTTGCTAAACTTGTTTTTTTTCCTCTCAAACTCTGATTTGCATTAAACTTGTAGAATTAAATTAGGCCTGTTTAATATTGCTGCTAATCAGACACTTGCCACAATTATAATTTCAGTTGCCTTTGGATTGTGATTCACAACCAATTAAGTTAAAGTAACATTAATGTACTCTAACTTTGTCTGCCTACCAGCACGAGAGAGGCTGGTAATCTTCAGGTTTTACAGATGATAACTGAGGATCAGATAGATTAGAAAACCATCAAATTGCAGAGTGGTTTAAAGCAGACCAGAAATTAAAACTCAGGCTCCCTAACTCCCTGTTCAATCCCCTTTGTATACTCAACAGAATTTTGTCACCGTTTAAATAATGATGAAGAGCCTTCCCACATACCCCAAAGAGCAAATGAGAGATTTAAGTATTCTAGTGTTTGGTCACCCTGTCAAAATGCATTTGCATCATTTATCTTTTGAAAATTTTCATGGAGTGTGTTTAATAGAAACAAGATTGCTTTAACTTTGTTGTAAGAAGCCATCTGGAGCTCTTGGTATACACAGTGTAACTGGGTAAACATTGGAAATAATTTGTAAATTGATGAGACACCAGATAAAATGAAAAACAAGAGATTAGGAATTTATATAAAGAAAATCCTTAGAATATATATTTTTTCTATTTTAAAAATAATGTTCTTCTATAGAAGTGCTATGACTACATTATAGAATATCTGGATACTTCAATGGGAGAAAAATTCTGGTTCAGTTCTAGAAATGTAATCACATCACTCCTTTGCTTTCTAGTTTATACTCTCTCCCCCCATATATCTACTTTAAAAAAAAATTATACTCACAGTACACATATAATTTCCATTCTGACTTTACTTAATGTCATAACATGCATTATACTTTCAAGTGAGAAAATCCAAAAGGAAAAGTTAAATTTTCAAATACTTTAACTGTGAGTCAGTTATAAATTGGTCACTGAAAAGATTAAGTTTTAAACATGAAAGCCTTTTAAGTGAAAGTTATTAAACCAAAGTGAAAAGATAATTATAAAATAGGACTTACTATTAAAAAGAAATGAAACATATTTTTAATGTAAAACACTTAACAATATAAACCATGTGTCTTTTAATTTGGCATTTCTCTAATTTGCCAGGAAAGTTTTTTCTTGTGCATTTCCATGTGCAAACATTTTTTTCCTAGTTAGCCTAAAACACCTAACTACTATTTTGTGGGGGTTGGTGGAATTTGGACTTATGGAAAGAATGTAAAGGGAAAGAAAAAAATGATATGATATGATATGTAGAATTTGTTTTAAAATAATTCATTAGAGGGCTTCCCTGGTGGCGCAGTGGTTGAGAGTCTGCCTGCCGATGCAGGAGACACGGGTTCGTGCCCCGGTCCGGGAAGATCCCACGTGCCGCAGAGCGGCTGGGCCCGTGAGCCATGGCCGCTGAGCCTGTGCGTCCGGAGCCTGTGCTCCGCAATGGGAGAGGCCACAACAGTGAGAGGCCCGCGTACCGCAAAAAAAAAAAAAAAAAAAAAAATCATTAGAAAAAGGTGAGTTACAGATTAAACAACACCAAAAATGTTGATAATTTCTAAACCTGGGTGATGCATACATTTTATTATTTTCTTTACCATTATGTAATTTTGCACATTTTAAATAACATGTAAAAACAAAATAGAGTGGTACAACTTTTTTCTGCCAGGAAGAATTCTTAGAATGGTTTGAAATCTAGGTTTGGCTGAGAAAGAAAAAAGAGTTTTCCAAGTTCTTAGTCCCCATGAATATCAAGAACCAGATCTGACGGACTCTGATCATAGAGGTTCTTCCCAGCTTTGAAATGATACTGCGTCTAATGATGATGGCTATACCATGAGGCTTACTATTCTAGAGTGGACGAGGGATTTGAAGAAAGAGGAAAGCCTGAATCTGCCTATTCAGTCCCCAGGAGATTGTGAGAAGTAGATATCAAGAGAGCCACGAGACACATTTGTCCTGACCTCCCCTCTCCAGGCTGAAATCCTGGAGGGGAGATGTGTTAGATCATTTGAGGGCATAGGGACATTTATTCTGGTGAGTGGGTGTTGAGAGCAAAGGGGTTCTTGCTCCATTCCTCTGGTCAGCTGGGTGTCCACTGGTCTGCAGGGAGGCCCTGCTCCACATGGGGCAGCCCTAACAAAGTAAATGGGTGGAACAGTGTGGATGGGCCAAAATGTGGTATGCTTCACAGTTCTAATCCTCCCTCTCCATAGCTGTAGACTCAGGAACAGACAGCAAAGGGTCCAGAGAGGGGTTCTTACCCACCACACCTCAGGGGCAGTGCATGTCTACAGTACATGTGCAGACCTCCCACTTTCCTCAATGCCACAAGGGCACATGAACCTCTTCATTCATACAGCTTGATGCCATTTAGGGAAAATGCTGGGGTGAGGGCAACTTGAAAGACTAGCAATTTAAACAAAACAAAACAGACTGAGTTATGAAGCAGATTATTTAAAGTAGGAAAAATAAAAACACTGCTATGGACTAAATTGTGTCCCCCACCAAAATTCATTTGTTGAAGCCCGAACAGTCAGTGTGCTTCTATTTACAGATGGGACATTTGGGAGGTAATTTGGTTTAGATGAGGTTATGAAGGAGGGATCCTCATAATGACATCAGTACACTTAGTGCCTCCCTCTCTCTGCCATGTGAGAACACAGAGAGATGACCACCGGCAAACCATAAAGAGCTCTCACAAGCCCCTGATCATGTTGGAACTCTGATCTAGGACTTCCAGCCTCCAGAACTGTGAGGAAACAGATTTCTGTTCTTTAAGCCTCCTTGTCTATGGTATTTTGTTATGGCAGCCTGGTCTGACTAATACAGATACTGTAATTCAAAAATTAAAAATTTATCCCTTTTCCTACTACTCATTGGGCAAAGAACTCATGATACAGCAAACAAAAAAGCTATATATATATATATTTTTGTGTGTGTGTGAGTGTGTGGTACGCGGGCCTCCCACTGTTGTGGCCTCTCCCTGTTGTGGCCTCTCCTGTTGCGGAGCGCAGGCTCCGGACGCGCAGGCTCAGCGGCCATGGCGCACGGGCGCAGCCGCTCCGCGGCATGTGGGATCTTCCCGGACCGGGGCACGAACCCGTGACCCCTGCATCGGCAGGCGGACTCTCAAGCACTGCGCCACCAGGGAAGCCCCCAAAAAGCTATATTTTTATCACACATCTGAGTATAGTGAGAATAAATTTTTCATGCTGCTACAGAAATATACATATATGGTAATTATTCCAAATCACGTAAAATTGTTTACCAAACAAGTAAGCTTGTCTCTAACCTAGCTTCTGGGATTCCATTTCACCATCCCAGAAATTATTATTCTTCCAGAAACATTCTGTTCATATGTTAATATACTTTTCTTTGTGAGAAACTGCCAATTGTACATCAGTACCCATTCTCCTTTCTTCCTGTAATAATAGACTCTCAAGTTTAGCTGGGAACACCTAGCTAATGACTGCATTTCCATCCTTCCTTGGGACTAGGTTTGTCCATGTGACTATGTCAGCGGGATGTGAGTAAAAGATAAAGTGTGCCTTTTCTAGGTACATCTTTCAAAGGGATGAGCCTATTTCCCCTCAGCTCTTTCCCCATTTTCCACTAGTTGGAGGATGGAGAGAGTAGAACAATTGCTTTGAGTCCAGAGGTGGGTGGTATCATGTCAAGAATGGCTACCTTATCAGTCCCAGACTGCTTATATCTGGATGTTACTTTAGAGGAATTAAGTTTGTATTTTAGTTGAGCCACTGTATTTTGAGGTCTTTCTGTTATAGAAGATTAGTGCCCTAAATAATAGTATACATATTATCTTTTTTAAAGAAAAGCAAACAGAAGCACACTCTAACACTAGTTTGTATCTTTTTAAAAAAATTATTAATATGCTTTAAAAATCTTTTTATATCTCTTTTCGATTCTTATTCTATCCACGTTCTCCAGAAAATTATACACATCCCATTTATTCATTCAGTCAGTGTTTATTGGGAACCTAATATGTGCTGCACCCTCAAGTACCTGCTGTGAGAGTACATGGGGACAGACTAGAGGTTAATGTCCACAGAGACAATCTTTATTTAATGAGGGATAGAGCTGGTGACAATTCTGAAGTGTGCTCCACTCAGGCCCTCAAGGAGGCTCCAGTGGGACTGAGCCCCAAGTGCCCACAGTAGTAACCTACCCATCAACACATCCTTCACTGGTTTTTCTCTCTTCCCTGTCTACTTTCTGATTTCCTCACTCTGCCTTCAGGGATCACCTTCCAAATAAACTCCGTGCATCCGGTCTTGGTCTCAGAATCTGTTTTGGGAGAAACCAAACTAAGACAGTGGTCCAGGAGGGTTTATTTCTCAGAAGGAGACTTGAATAATAGAAATGTCCTGTGATGGAGCAAGCCTTGTGAATATCTGAAAGAAGAGGAATGAGCAGATCTAAAGGGCTGGAGGTGGGAACATGCTTGGCCATTTTGAAGAATAGCAAGGAGACTGTATGGCTGGAGTGGAGCATGTGAGGGGAGAGTGGTAGGAGATGCCTTGGGAGGATTAGTCTGGGGCTGATCCTTGTGGAGTATGGTAAGTCACAGTGTCACAAGAAGCCTTTGGGTGGTATAAGCTGGCTAACAATATAATATGATTTAAGTTTGAAAAAGATTATTCTGGGGATTCTGGTTACATGTAGAATATTGAGCACACACATTTATCTCTACTCTGTCAAAACAGTAAAGAAATAACAAAAACATAAATTCATAAGGACAAAGAGAACTGGAAAGTAAGTAACAGTGTGTAAGAAATAGGCAACAAAATTTTGAGATCTGGAAAGTGGATAGAAAAGATGTAACATTTAACAGACGGGCAAAAGCTGAAATCTAAGAAAAATGGGGAGAGAGGCTGTTAAGGGTTGAACTGTGTCTGTTAAAAAAATGACATATTGGGGCTTGCCTGGTGGTTCACTGGTTAAGAATCCGCCTGCCAATGCAGGAGATACGGGTTCGAGCCCTGGTCTGGGAAGATCCCACATGCCACAGAGCAACTAAGCCTGTGCGCCACAACTACTGAGCCCGTGTGCCACAACTACTGAACCCCTTGCGCCTAGAGCCCGTGCTCCGCAACAAGAGAAGCCACCGCAATAAGAAGCCCACGCACCGCAATGAGGAGTAGCCCCCGCTCGCCACTTAGAGAAAAGCCTGCGCGCAACAACAAAGACACGATGCAACCATAAATGAATGAATGAATGAATAAATGAATGAATGACATCTTGAAGTCCTAACCCCTAATACCTCAGAATGTGATCATATTTTGAAATAGGGTCTTTGCAGATTTAACCAAATTAGGAGGAGGTCATTAGTATGGACCCTAATCCGACATGACTGGTGTGCTTATAAAAAGGAGGGCTTCCCTGGTGGCGCGGTGGTTGAGAATCCGCCTGCCGATGCAGGGGACACGGGTTTGTGCCCCGGTCCGGGAAGATCCCACATACCGCGGAGCGGCTGGGCCCGTGAGCCATGGCCGCTGAGCCTGCGCGTCCGGAGCCTGCGCTCTGCAGCGGGAGAGGCCACAACAGTGAGAGGCCCGCGTACCGCAAAAAAAAAAAAAAGGAGAAATTTGAACACAAAGGCATACACATACAGAGGGAAAACATAGGGAGAATGTCTTGGGGAATATAGAGAATTGGAGTAATATATCTACAAGCCGAGGAATTGCTGAGGCTACCAGAAGCTAGGAGAGAAGCCTGGAACAGATCTTTTCCTAGTGCCTTCTTGGAGAGCATGACCCTGTTGATACATTAATTTTGGACTTCTGTCCTCCTCCAGAGCTGTGAGACAATAAATTTTACTTGCTTTAAGTTACCCAGTTTTTGGTATTTTGTTACAGCAGCCCCAGCAAACTCATATAGAGGCCAATAAAAATCAAGCTGATACATGCCACAGAATTAGGCTATCATCATAAATGGAAGAAACTAGTAACTTTAAAGGTAGATATGAAAGGTGGTTGGCCTAACTGAAGAATTAAATGAAATTAAAGAGCACTTATCTCTTCAGATCCCCCTTCTCTCTATGCATCCAGGTGACAAACCTTCCCTTATTATACTAAATTACTGAAAATTTAGTCAATAAATTTGCTGAACCAGAAAATCTCTGAACTCAGATAGAAGCAAGGATGAGATGCCATATTGAAAATAGGGAACATAAATGAAAGTCAGCATTTTAAGTAGTGAGATCCCAACTCCCTTTTCTCCACTGATGGCCAGAAGACTGGCTGCCAAACTTCTATATCTAAGCAGGAAATTAGGAAAATTTCTCTCTGAGGAAGCAAACAGACCCAAGAGTAAAGAACAACAAAATGTCTGGATTGTACGATCACCCTGCATCAAAGCCCAGAGTCAATACTTTCCACAAAGACTACAAAATCTCCAAATAATATTTATTGTCTAATTTTAAAATATGTATGGAAAACCAAAATTCACTAGACATTTGAGAGGAGTCTCTTATGTGGGAGATGAGAAAACAAACAAACAAACACAATCAGAGGATACAGAAAATACTAGTATCAGAAGAAAACAAAACAAAGCAAAAATCTATAGTTAGAAAAGATAACACAGAAACTATGAAACAAGAGACTATCAAAACATGAACTGAAAAACTAGAAATAAATTTAAAATATGATAGAAGGAAAAAGAAAGCCAGAATTTGGATTGGAAAACAAAGTTGAGGAAGTAGCCCATAAAGTAGAACAAAACTACAAGGACATACAAAATGGGAGGGAAATGATGAGAAAACTAGAGCATTTGTACAAGAGGTTCAATATTCAAACTATAAGATTTGTATAAAAAGAAAAAGGAAAAGAGGAAATTGTCACTGAAGCAATGCAAGGAAGTTCCTTAGACCTGAAGGACATTATAACTGACCCTCGAACAATACAGGTTAGAACCGTGCAGGTCCACTTACATACAATTTTTTTCAGTAGTGATGGTACAATACTACACGATCCATGGTTGATTGATGTCCATGTGCAGATGAAGAACCACGGATAAAAAGAAACGACTGTAAAGTTATACACAGATTTTTGCCGAAGGTCAGCATCCCTGACCCCTGTGTTCTTGAAGAGTCGACTGTAATTACTGTTTTGAAAAGGCCAAATTATGATCCAGTTCAATGGCTGAAAAAAACTCATACCAAGATACTTCATGAAATTCTAGAACACTGATGACAAAGATTCAGAAGCTCCCAGCAAGGATAGCTATTTAACTTCTGCAGCTCAGTGAAAAATCAAAATACATATGGGGCTCCTTGTTAAAAAATTATTAAGAATTTCAAGACTGCAGCAGCAGAGCATTAAACCAAGTGTGGATTCCTTCTGGATGCAGGGTCCTGTATAATTGCTCAGGCCACATGCATATGAAGTGGCCAAAGATCCCAAGAAGAAAAAAATATCAGGAAATCAGAACAAATACTTCCCTCTTCCCCATCATTCTAAGCTATGACCGTGATTCTTACTTCACTCAGGATATAGAAGCAATCAGAAAACAACTACCTTATCTTTCCAACCCCAAAATTACCATCTTGTCTTCACCTATTCTTAAACTTTGCATTCTCTTATTCAGTGGCTGAACTATCCTAGCTCCTGTCTAAAGACTATTCTTCAACTTGTGTGCTGGATCCCATAACATCTGGCCTATTCAAGGATTTTCTCCTTCATTTAGATCCTTTCTCCTGCACCATTCGTTTTTGCCTTTCTTTTGGATAATTCGCATCAGAATATAAATATCACCACTATCTTTAAAAAGTCTCACTTGGCCCAAGACTTCTAGCTACAGCGTCATTTCTTGGCTCCCCTTTATAGCAAAATTCAGGAAAAAAGAGTTGTCTTTACTTATCACTCCACATTTACTTCTTAACTCCCACTCCAGTTCTCTCTTCAATCAGGCTGATAGCCACATGACTCCACTGGAGCTACTACTAATCAACAATGACCCCATCTTTTCAAAACTAATGGTCAAATCTCAGGCCTCATTTTCCTCAAAATTTCAGGGGGATTTGAGATAACTGTTCATTTCCTTATCCTTAATGTTTTTTATGGGACATCACACTCTTCTAGTTTTCCTCCTACTTCACCGACCACTTCTCTTTCCTCTGCTGACTCCTCCCTTATATCTGAGCTTGGATTATTGGTGTAACACAGAGCGCAGTCCTTGGTCTTCTTCTTTTTCTCTATCTGAGCAATTAATTTTATCTCATGGTATAATTACCATCTGGCATATCCCACATTTAAATCTTCAGCCTTGGCTTCTCCTTTGAGTTTAAATTTATATACCCAAATGCCTACTTGAAATCTTCTTGGATGCCTAACAGGTAACTGAGATATAACATATCCAAAATAGAACTCAGTTCCTTCTCCCAAATCTCCAGTCTCAAAAACCCAATGAAATGGACCCATCATTTACTCAGTAGCTTTGGCCAAAACATAGCAATTATCCTTGATTCATCGCTTTCCCTTACATGCCACATCAAATCCATCAATCATTAAGTCATGTGGGTTTTAATTCCAAAATATGTCCTGAATTTGATGATTTCTCACCACTTCTACCACTACCCTGGACTCTCCCCTAAACAACTGCAATATCTCCTAACAACTCTCCCTAATAGCTGCTTTCCATATAACAACCAGAATAATGTTGACAAAACCCTATAGTGTAAGAAATATTTTTATTACTCTCTTTTACAGATGAGAAAACTGGATCTGAAAATGGTTAAGGAACTTAGCCAAGGTCACATAGCTAGTAAGTGGTGAAACTAGAATTTAAACCTTGATGCTTTTCTGGAGCATCCTTCCCTCTCCTCACCCCTGTGCGCTTATACGCTTTTGTGTTTATGTCCATGATGCCTATCTTTGGGCCTGAGTAGCACCTGACACACAGTAGGCACGTAATAAATATTTGTTGAATTAAGTAATGAACATCACCTAGAACACAGTGACTACTCAATCGTTTTTATAATAGTGTCTAGAATAAAAGCTCCCCAGAATTTAAGATTTTAGAGGAAGATTTTATAAGGCATTTTATTCATATAGAACCTCATAATTTGCTATTACATATACTATTATATAATATTTATTGTGAAGGAGTAATATTAAGTTTGCTATATTTTCTGCTCAAAACCCTACATTACCTTTCCATTTCACTCAGGGTGAAACTTGAAATCCTTTCAGTGGCCAGTGGGATGCTATATTATCTGCTGTCATTACCTTTCTGACTTCCTCTCCTAGTCTCTGTCTCTTTGGTCACTCTGTTTCAGACACACTGACTGTCTTAATATTCCTCCAACACATCAGGGGTGCTCCTGTCTCAAGAGCCTTTGCACTAGTTGTTCCCTTCGTCTTGAACACTCATTCCCCACATACGTATGTGGCACCTACCTTATCTCTTTCAAGTGTTTGCTCAGATTACACATTCTCAGTGAAGTCTATTCTGACTTCTTGTTTAAAATTGCAAGAAATCTTATGTTGCCTGCACTCCCAATCTCCCTTTACCTGCTCTAATTTTAATTTTTCCATAGTACTATGCACCCTCTAAAATATTATGTAATTTACTTATATATTACATTAATATTGTCTGTCTACCTGTGCTAGAATGTAAATTTCATGACAGTAGGAGTGTTTTTAAAATTAATATGCAGCAATAATATTCATTGAATGAGTGAATGACAGTTGTGAAATAACCTGAGAAAGTTATTTCCTTTATGAGAATTTATATTTATAGAGCCCAGTTTATTAATACCATATGTCAACATTTTCTCATTTATAGGTAAATGCCATATATTTTAAAATGGTAAAATATGTTCTACCAAATTTGCAGGAACATTAAGGGCTATTGAATATAAAATAAGACTATTATTTATGACTTGATTATCACAGCTAACCCCTACATGAACAAGATAAGTTCTTTCTGTACATCCATGGTTATTAAAATCAAGTTCTTGAAATCAAATTATTTCACAAGGACTCTTGTAATTCTTCTATTATCTCCTTACTTAAAGGTGGAAGTAACAACATTTGCAAGACTACTCTCCAACCTATAAATTCTCAAATTTTGTTTTTTAACCATACTACATGACTGTGAATTTTGTTGAGGCTAAAATGGTCTTACTTAGATAAGAAGGGAATTTTAAATTTATTTTGAACCTGTTTTTTGTCATGGTTATTGACCTAGGCCAGTGTTTTTCAAATGTTTTTGACAACAATATGTGAATATAATGTACTTTGTATATTGAAACCCCAGTTTACACACAGACAAAAGCAGTTTTCTCTCAGTATAAATTTGTTTTGCAGATTCACATTAAAATATTTAATAATATAAAGTCAATTGATGAGAGCAATAAGGCTGTTTTGATCAAACATAAGCCTGGGTAATGGAGCTCATGAATGTCAGTTGCAGTCTTTTTTAGCTTCCTCCTTGATTTATGTCTAGAAGGGCTTTTGTTGCAAGGTTTCAAGAAAAATAGTTACAAGTATCTGGAGTGACGTCACCAAGATGGCAAGATCTGACTTTCCCATGGATACACTGAATATACAGCTACACACAGGAGTAAGAAAGGCTAAGACACAATTTCACCATAAACCCCACCTGGCACAACAATCAGGAGCAGACCCCTAATTCTCAGCCTCTCCCTGAGGAGCTGAGGGTCTAGGTCACACATCTAGTGCCTCAACTTTTAAGGTTGCCACCCAAGAGATATGCCCCCAAATCACCTAGCCCTGAGAGCCAATAGGGTTTGCATTTGTGAGTCCCACAGAACCATAGCAAACAAAGAAGCAGTTGTTAAGTGGAAGAGCAAGGATTCTCTGTGGAGGCATGTTCATGGATGGGAAGAATTAATATTGTTAAAATTTCCATATGACCTAAAATGATCTACATACAGATTCGATGCAATCCCTATCAAAATTCCAATGACATTTTTCACAGAAATAGAAAAAAAAATCCTAAAATTGGTATGGAACCACAAAAGATCCTGAATATTTAAAGCAATCTTGAGCAAGACAAACAGTTCCTGTTTTCAAACTATATTACAAAGCTATAGTAATCAAAACAGTATGGTATTGGCATTAAAAACAGACACATAGATCAATGGAACAGAATAGAGAGCCCAGAAATAAAGCCACATGTATATAATCAATTAATTTACCACAAAGGCACCAAGTATACAACCATAGGGAAAGGATAATCTCTTCAACAAATGGTGTTGGGAAAACTGGATAGCCACATGCAAAAGAATTAAATTAGACCCCTATCTTACACCACACACAAAAATCAACTCAAAATGGATTAAAGACTTGAATGTAAGACCAGAAACCATAAAACTCTTAGAAGAAAACATATGGAATAAGCTTCTTGACATTGGTCACAGCAATAATATTTTGGAGTTGACACTAAAAGCAAAAATAAACAAGTGGGACTACATCAAACTTAAACACTTCTGTACAACAAAAGAAACCATCAGCAAAATGAAAAGGTGACCTGTTGAATGGGAGAAAATATTTGCAAAGCACATATCTGATAAGAGGTTAACACCCAAAATATCCAAGGAACTCATACAACTACACAGCAAAAAACCAAACAACCCAATTAAAAAATGAGCAAATGACCTGAAAATACATTTTTCCAATAAAACATACAAATAACCACCAAGTACATGAAAAGGGCTCAACATAACTAATCATCAGGGAAATGCAAATCAAAACAACAGTCAGATATCAACTAATACCTGTTAGGATATCTGTTATCAAAAGGACAAGAGATTAATGCTGGTGAGGATGTGGCAAAAAGGAACCCTTGTACACTACTGGTGAGAATGTAAACTAGTAGAGTCAGTATGGAAAACAATATGGAGGTTCTTCAAGAAATTAAAAATAGAACTACCATATGACCCAGCAATCCCATTTCTGGCTATATATCCAAAGGAAAGGAAATCACTATCTTGAAGAGATGTCTGTACTTCTATGTTCATTGCAGCATTGTTTACAATAGCCAAAACATAGAAACAACCTAAGTGCCTTCTGAAAGATAAATGGATAAAGTTGTGGTGTGTATATATATACATACATATATATATAATGGAATATTATTCAGCCTTAATAAAAAAGGAAATCCTGCCATTTGCAACGATAGGGATAAAACTGGTGAGCCTTAGGCTAAGTGAAATAAGCCACACAGAGAAAGATATACTTCCTGGTATCACTTATAGGTGAAAACTAAAAAAAAAAAAAAAAAGTCAAATTCATAGAGAGAATAGAATGGTGGTTGCCAGTGTTGGGGTGCGGTGGGAAAATGGGGAGAGGTTGTTCAAAGGATACAAACTTTCAATTATAAGATGAATAAGTTCTGAGAATCTAATGTACAGCACAGTGGGTATAATACTGGTAACAGCTGATAACACTCTATTATATAATTGAAATTTGCACAGAGTAGATCTTAAGCATTCTTATCAGAAAAAAAGGTAACTATGTGAAGTGTTCTGTTAATTAACTTTTTCTGGGAATCCTTCCACAATGTATACATACATCACATCATCACGTTGTACACTTTAAATATATTGCAATTTTATTTGTCAATTATACTTCAGTAAAGCTGGGGAAAAAAAAAACAGTTGAAAATGGTAATAGGTAAAAATAAAGCAAAAAGAGAAACAGCATGATTTGCAACCTCAAAATAACTGTGGTTAATAGGAATAAGAGAATAACTTCATTTTATAACTACATCACCAACAATATCTAACAATTACTTACCTTATTTATCATGAATATAACAGACAAGAAACATCCCAAATTTACAGTAAGTGATAAAACTATGATACTCTCATGATGCTTCCTGTTGGAAGTTCACTGGTCTTCACACATGTGATTATTATGATTCGAGAAAAGTAGGCAGATATCCTAAAGCTTTATTGACAGTTATCTGAGCATGGCACATGCATTTCTGAGTATTAATTATATCTTCCTTCCCCTGAAATTCCTCAATTAGGGCTCACAACCTTATTTAACTTGTAACTCAAGGATATTTTGCTTTTTTGCCTGTATGCTATTTTTGACGGGGAGGAGAGGTGCAAAAATATGTAAAGACATGGATGCATAGCTGAAGAGCAAATTTCCCTACCTTTAGGAGGTAATTATTCATAACTAGGGAAGATGTAAGAGAAGGAATGTCATGCTCCACCCCCTCACACCAACCAGCCAAAGCAGGTCTTCCTCATATGTTTTAGCACCAGGAAGCTTCATGGAACCTGGATGAGTTCCATGTTGTTCTATTGTTGTCGCTGGTCAAAACCAGCCACCAAAACAGTCAGTTTTCCATCATTTATCCACTTTGGAGTAACATCCTCTGTACCTTGAAGCTCTGCTTAGCCCCCCATCAGATAATCTTCTGCCTGACAGTGACCCAGGATACTTGTAATGCACACATTCCCCAAAGGGTGAAGACTTTAGCCACTTTAAGTGTTGAAGTGACTTGAAGTTAAATATTTTCCTTGACCCAAGAGGGACTAGATAGAATCAGTTTGAAATTGCCAATCCAGCTTGGAGAGCAGCAGAACAGAATGAATCTTCTATAGAATTTTACATACCATGGATACATCCAGTTCTGAATTTTAGAAAAACACCAGTTGTAAAGTTTTGACCTTCCTAAGCATTGACATTTTCAAAAAGTTCTAATATATGCATAGAGAAGATTTTTTCCTAGATTTATATAAAAATAAGCTGGCCTAGCCATAGAAGTTAATATTTTCTTTTTTTTTTGGCTGCACCATGCAGGATGTGGCATCTTAGTTCCCGGACCAGGGATCGAACCCATGCCCCCAGCAGTGGAAGCATGGAGTCTTAACCACTGGACCGCCAGAGAAGTCCCCAGAAGTTAATATTTTCATTGTCTCCAAAGTCTCCAATTTGGATATAAAACATTAAATAAAATGTGTTTATATACATAATATATATTTTATATATTATGTATATAACACACATAGATATATATGTATATATATATGTGTATACACACACATAGTTTAAGCTATATATGTATTTAAAAAGAAGTAAATAAAATCAAATATTTGCAGAATATCTGAAGCACCGCAGGGCCCACAGAACATAACTTGAAAATCACTCTTCTAGTTACTGGGTGCTACAAGGATAAGTAAGAGATGGTGTGTGCTTGAGAGAACCACATAATCTTAGAGGGACTGTCCAATAAAATGTACATTAATATAGCTTATTGTCTAGTTTCCAACTAGAATGAAAATGATTGCTTTTGCAAAGGGTAAATTTTCTGTTTGTTTTTCTTTAATTTCTTTAATATCAATTCTACCATTCTCCAATGCTTATAGAATGAAAAATATTATGTGCAATGATTGAGAGTTAATGTTGGATTTTAAATCTGTAAAGCTACATGTAATTTCTTTTTTTTTTAACATCTTTATTGGAGTATAACTGTTTTACAATAGTGTGTTAGTTTCTCCTTTACAACAAAGTGAATCAGTTATACATATACATATGTTCCCATATCTCTTCCCTCTTGCGTCTCCCTCCCTCCCACCCTCCCTATCCCACCCCTCTCATGGTCACAAAGCACAGAGGTGATCTCACTGTGCTATGCGGCATCTTCCCACTAGCTATCTAATTTACATTTGGTAGTACATATATGTCCCTTTGGAGCTTACTTTTGTCACAGCTTACCCTTCCCCCTCCCCATGTCCTCAAGTCCATGCTCTAGTAGGTCTGTGTTTTATTCCCGTCCTACCACTAATCTCTTCATGACATTTTTTTTTCTTAGATTCCATATATATGTGTTAGCATACGGTATTTGTTTTTCTCCTTCTGACTTACTTCACTCTGTATGACAGACTCCAGGTCTATCCACCTCATTACAAATAACTCAGTTTCATTTCTTTTTATGGCTGAGTAATATTCCATTGTATATATGTGCCACATCTTCTTTATCCATTCATCTGCTGATGGACATTTAGGTTGCTTCCATGTCCTGGGTATTGTAAATAGTGCTGCAGTGAACATAGGGGAGAAGGTATCTTTTCAAATTATAGTCTTGTCTGGATATATGCCTGGGAGTGGGATTGCTAGATCATATGGTAGCTGTTTTTAGTTTTCTGAGGAACCTCCATACTGTTTTCCATAGTGGCTGCACCAATTTACATTCCCACCAACAGTGTAGGAGGGTTCCCTTTTCTCCACACCAACATTTACTAGTTGTAGACTCTTTTCTTATTTATTTATTTTTGGCTGTGTTGGGTCTTTGTTGTCGCACACGGGCTTTCTCTAGTTGCAGCGAGCAGGGGCTACTCTTCGTTGCAGTGTGTGGGCTTCTCATTCAGGTGGCTTCTCTTGTTGTGGAGCACGGGCTCTAGGCACACAGGCTTCAGTAGTTGTGGCACATGAGCTTAGTTACTCCGCGGAATGTGGGATCTTCCCAGACCAGGGCTCGAACCTGTGTCCCCTGCATTGGCAGGTGGATTCTTAACCATTGCGCCACCAGAGAAGTCCCTGTAGAATTTTTAATGATGGCCATTCTGATCAGTGTGAGGTGGTACCTCATTGTAGCTTTGATTTGCATTTCTCTAATAATTAGAGATGCTGAGCATCTTTTCATGTGCCTATTGGCCATCTGTATGTTTTCTTTGGAGAAATGTCTATTTAGGTCTTCTGCCCATTTTTTTAATTGGGTTGTTGGGTTTTTTTTGTTATTGAATTGTATGAGCTGTTTGTATATTTTGGAAATTAGCCCTTGTTGGTCGCATCATTTGCAAATATTTTTTCCCAGTCTGTACGTTGTCTTTTCATTTTGTTTATGGTTTCCTTTGCTGTGCAAAAGCTTATATGTTTGATTAGGTCCCATTTGTTTATTTTTGCTTTTATTTCTATTGCCTTGGGAGACTGACCTAAGAAAACATTGGTGTGATTTATGTCAGAGAATGTTATGCCTATGTTCTCCTGCAGGAATTTTATGGTGTTATATCTTATATTTAAGTCTTTAAACCATTTTGAGTTGATTTTTGTGTGTGGTGTGAGGGAGTTGTCTAACTTCATTGATTTGCATGTGGCTGTCCAACTTTCCCAACACCACTTGTTGAAGAGACTGTCCTTTCCCCATTGTATATTCTTGCCTCCTTTGCTGCAGATTAATTGACCATAGGTGTGTGGGTTTATTTCTGGACTCTGTGTTCTGTTCCATTGATCCATATTTCTGTTTTTGTGCCAATATCATGCTGTTTTGATGACTGTAGCTTTTTAGTATTGTCTGAAGTCTGGAGGGTTAGTCCTCCTGCTTTGTTCTTTTTCCTCAGGATTGCTTTGGCAATTCTGGTTCCTTTATGGTTCCATATAAATTTTAGGATTATTTGTTCTAGTTCTGTGAAATATGTCATGGGTAATTTGAGAGGGATCACATTAAATCTGTAGATTGCTTTGGGTAGTATGGACATTTTAACAATATTAATTCTTCCAATCCATGAGCATGGGATAGCTTTCCATTTCTTTGAATCATCTTCAGTTCCCTTTATTAATGTTTTTTAGTTCTCAGCATATAAGCTTTTCACCTCCTTGGTGAGGTTTATTCCTAAGTAAATATTTTTTTTTTTGATGTAATTTTAAAGGGGATTATTTGTTTACATTCCCTTTCTGGTATTTCATTGTTAGTGTAAAGAAATGCAGCTGATTTTTGTAGGTTAATCTTGTATCCTGCTACCTTACTGAATTTGTTTATCAGTTCTAGTAGTTTTTGTGTGGAGTCTTTAGGTTTTTCTTTATATAGTATCATGTCATCTGCATATAATGACAGTTGTACCTTTTGGAAGATCATTTGAAAATTGGGATTAAATCATTCTTAGTGTGGAATGTTGTTGGAAGAATATGATTTAGTAAGAGACATCCTACTACCCCACTGATGATTTTAAACACATGAAAGATTGAGACCTACTCCCCTAGAATGGTAGTGGGATCACACATGTGTTACTTGGGTTCATATTTACCTGGTGGCTTCAGAATGGCAAATGATACTGGTTATTTCCCATTTATGATCTTTCCTGCAAGGCCAGATATTTTTAAATCCCATTGAACATCGAACTTAGCAGTAAATAAAGGGTCAGAGAGAGGAAATTCTCTCCATGCAAGTGAGAAGGAGGCTCATATCAGAAAACAAGGACGTTAGTAACTTTTGTATCTTGTCTGGAAGTAAATGCCAATGGTCTGTTTGAAATAAAGGAGACATGGTGTTTTGTTCAGAGTGATGAGAAAATATTAGGAATAAGAATGGAAAAAGTAGAAGGAAGGGATGTTTATCCTAGGTTATTTTTTGTAGTGGAAGTGAGCTCTATCTTGGTAATGTGTGACCTCTAATCCCATGCTTAGTACTTCATGGCTAGGTCAACAGGCTGTTGGTAGGAGTGGTAAAATTTTGTGGCAGAGCACATAGTAGACAAACATGTGTGGGTGGGTTCTCTGGAATAAAACACACTGTGAATGTTCTAGATAACTTTTCCATGTGACATTGAATTTACTAATTAAACAGTTGCCAAAGGGACTGTTACCACTAATGTTTTGGGCCCCTCTGCTTGAGACCTGTCTAGAACACCATGTTCTTATCACTAGACAGACCAAGAAAGTCAGTGTGATGGTCACTGTTCAGCACTTCATTTCTTTTCTGATTTAAAGCTAACCTAAAGAAATGATTAAGATTTAGCTTTCCAAATCTGCCACGTATATGTGTTTAAATTTTACTGCTCTGGAGTACTGTTAATCCTCTTTCCAATATTCCTGCATTTAACTCTCCTATTCCACAAGATTCTACAACATACTATCTACACAGGGGAGAAAATGCTAAAATTCAGCTGTCTGCACCTAACTGTGATAAAGCTCTGTGAGGACCATATTTGGCTACACTCGGATACAAAGCAGATGGTTGTCCTACCCCGACTTCAAACCCATGAGCTTAGTGCACTATCTCTCCTTTATTCATGTAACATATGATTAAAAATTAGTAAGAAACAATGTTGTAGATCATATTAATGAACTCTATCATTATGCAATTATGTTAATTTCTGCTCTGTGAGGGTCCCCTCATGTTTGCTCAGTAGATACTTTGTGAGGGAAACTTTTTTAAAGAGTTCCAAATGGGAAGCAGTACAAACTGCTTTTGGCTTACTCCTCAATGTATCTGAATTTACATCTTCTTATATCTTACTTCTCTGTTACAGGTATCAGAGTGACATTAGCCATGAATTTCCCTTTTGCTTTTCCTATTATTCCTCTGGAAAGACTCTCCATTTCATTCCTGGGTAGAATGGAATGTCCCTTATTCACATTCAGAGTTCTCTCTATCTAAAGCTTATAAAAGGGGAAAAAAGAAAGACAATGTAGATTGAAACCATACAAGTTTTGTTTTTAATATGTGGATGAACAAGCTTAAAGAGTAAATCCTTCTCTCTGGAAAAAATTTCTCAAGATTATTGTGTCTCCTGAAAATCCTATAATGATAGGTGAATATTAACACTGCTTTTCTTTGCATTCCTGATATAACAGTTTTAATCCTCCTCAAGACATTAAATAGAGAGACGATCATATACAAAGAAGCCAGAAAGAAAGTATTTTTTTAAATTGTCATTAAATATGTCTATATTTTCATGTCTATGTCTATTTATCTGCCTCTGCCTCTTGCCTTTAGTAAATTGACTTTATTTTTAACATTTGCTTCAGAAATAATTGTATTCTCTCATTCTAAGGTTCTCCTCTCCTTGCCTATAGGAGATCCTTGTGGATCACCACTGGTATCCAGTTGTTTATGGATATCACTTCTTTTACCCTCATCTAGCTCACGCCCTCTCTAAGTTCACTATTTCCTCTTATCGACCCCTTTTATCCATTTGGCATATTTGGATCTCCAATCTTTTAATCCTATTTCTTTTCTCTTCTATATACTTCCTTCCCCTAATTGAAACCTGGCTCTCTAGTTCCTTGACAAGCATTTACTGAACACCAGTTATGTACAATCTTTTTTTGGCACCTTGTATTTCACCAATCCGTTGAATTTTCACTGCCCGAAGAGAGCCTGCATTTTTCATCCCAAGTTGGTGGAGTGATTCAGATTCTGAGAGGCTCTCATTTCTAGGCTGAAGAGATGCTGCTTCTGTCGACTGAAAAAAAAATGCACCACCTAAAAGGTGATAATTATGTTTTGTTTTGTTTTTTGCGGTACGCGGGCCTCTCACTGTTGTGGCCTCTCCCGTTGCGGAGCACAGTCTCCGGACGCGCAGGTTCAGCAGCCATGGCTCACGGGCCCAGCCGCTCCGCGGCATGTGGGATCTTCCCGGACCGGGGCACGAACCCGTGTCCCCCGCATCTGCAGGTGGACTCTCAACCACTGCGCCACCAGGGAAGCCCAATAATTATGTTTTATTCAGTGTACATTCTGAGGACTTGAGCCTGGGAGACAGGCTCTCAGATAACTCTGAGGGACTGTTCTGAAGAGGTAAGGGAGGAACCAGGATATTTAGGAGTTTTTGCAACAAAAACCAGGTAGTCAGAACATCAAAAAAATGCTGTTAATTAAAGAAAAATAGGATATCTGAAGTTAGCACTTTTCTATGTATGGAAAATGCAAAGTCTGGGCTCATTGAAATCATTCTTTTCATATGCACCTTAAATGTCTATGGTCAGTATCCTGTTTTCTCCATCATGAATCCCCTCAGGGTGCACCTTTGGGATGGGTTTGCAGCTGCATTGGCTGATGGCTTAATGGCCACGACATCCTTTGTTTACTGATATTGCAGGTGACATTCTTTGTCCCCACTCCCCTTTGTGTACCAAGCACAGGGTCCAGCACAGTATTAGTTTGGATTTAATTTTTTCAACAATAGAGAATCATTACAAATTTTTGAGTGGAAGGAGAGCAATGATTGTACATGATATTCTAGGATGATATTTGTGGGAGTAACGTGCAGGACTGCTTGTGGTTTGAAGTATGTGTGTCCATTAATACATTACTACAATAAAACTGAGAGAGAGAGAGTAAATAGAGAGACCAAAAAAGAAAGAACTAAATGACTTCTGACTGATTCAATAGAAGACGAAGGAGCCTTTTGTTAGATGATAAAAGAAAAGTTGTAAGCAAATAAGAAAGAGAACAATTGGCTCAAGAAGATGAGGAACTAAAATAATGTAATTTTATGGAAGTCAATGTGAAAGAGGCGAGTCAAGTGCCATTGACTGGGCCCTTTCATATGCATGAAACATGTAGCAAATATTTTCCTACTGAGGTTAAATACTCTACTTGAGAGGCAGTTCAGAGCAGTGGTGAAGGTAGAAAGCATTTGGAGGAAACCGAAAAGGAAATGAGAAGTTTTCACACAGGAGTCATTATCAGGTAACTGCATGGGAGAACCATGGCTATGACACACTTTTCTTTAGGTTGGATCTGACTACAAGATGTGCTGAAAATTCCTGTTAAGAGCTGAGCTCTACATGTTAATTCATGTGACTTACATGGGTGGGAGGCCTCAGGACTTCCATTTTTTTTAATCTTTCTGTTACCCACAGGGAGGCCTGCCTCTGCTACTATCCAGGCATCCTGTACTCCCAGGACTCCTTTGCCAGAGTAGGAATGAGGCTTGCAGAGCTCCAGGCTTCCTGACACTCCCTGATCAGCTTGACTATACTTATTTTTTTTAAATTGGGGGAATTATAAAATTTTAAATATTCCTAGATTTTAAAGCAATCATTTTCTCCTTAGTTGTTATGATATAAAAGGATCTTCCTGAAGTTCTCTTTGCTCTAATGGAATACCAACCAGCTTAAAAGAGGGTTAGGAAATCAACTGTCAACAAAGACCAGGCAGGTATAATACAAACATATGAATTAGGCTAGGTATAAGACTATTGGGAGTGATGTTCCTGTAGTAAACCAGATAGGGTGTGCTCAAGCCAATGGCATGCAAATTGAAATGCCTTTAAAAAGCTCTTTACTGCAGGATAAGCAACGTGAGTATATATCATTTGAACAGCATGTTTTGAGAATGCTTCTGTTAAATTGAGGTACAGAGAGAAGGATCTCCCACTGAGTTTCTGCTCTTGTCACATTATGGGCTAGTCACACAACTTGCCCTATATCAAATGGATGCGTAGGCTGAACTTCAGATTTCATATATTATCTTTGCTCATGCTTGAGTTAAAAGTTTAGGAAACGAAAAGGCAATAAGAGTAGTTCACTGAATTGTCACTATGATTGGCCGCAGTGTCATTGTAGGGCTTGGATTGGGTGATTTTTGCATTGATAGTACTTGAACATATTCTAACCTCTACCAACTTCTAGCCTAGTCTGAAGCAGTAGAAAAATCTAGACAAAAAGCAGAGGCCAATGTGTTTAAAACCTCAATAAAAGAAAAATAAATGAATACTGTCAGAGTTTAACACAGCTGTTTATTTTCTGTTTGATATTTTTATTCTGAGGTGTAGTAATTACGTACCAATAATATTATTAATATTCTGAACATTTTTGTCACTGTGGGAAATTAATTTCATTTATTTAATTAAATAATTTAAACTTTCTTTGCTAAAGAATTAAATGTAGCTTTAGTTTACCACAGGGTTATATTTTTTCCTCTAAAAATATGCCTATGATATTTTCATGAAATTCAACAGAAAAATAGAATTATACTACCAGCAATTTGCTTAGAAACACCTCTGTATTTGAATAAAGGATATTGTAAAGCAAAAAGAATGAAGTTTTATAATATCTATGATATAATAAGATCCTTTAAGGTTAAATTCAAATAGGTGTAACTCCAGATCATATAGGACCATTCTCTTGAAAAATAAAAAAGAAACGCAAAAATTTTTTTCATATAGAGTGTAGGTGAGAGAAAAGAGAGAAAATTTGAGTATTTTTGCAGCTTGGGGACTATTCCATTTGGTTTGTACTATTCCATTCAATTCCTTACCAGGGCAATTTTCCATTTGTAAGGGACAACGCTCATTAAACAGCATGTGTGTATGTCCAAGGGTTTGTTTAACTTAAAGAGATACAGTATCTTCAAGTTTTCCAAACAAAAATGGCCAGTTCAAAGTTCTATGACCAGTGGCATGTAAACTGAAGCAATCAGTGCAGTCCTGGTGATGCTCTGTTAAAATTTCAAAGGTTACCATGCGTGGGCTTTAGAATTTGTTTAGAGAGACGCAGTGATAACCTTGACTCTCTTTCAGTGGAAGCAAGAGTTTATTAATCTAAGACCCATCATCCACATTTTAATCATTAATGTTTATCTCAAGATTCAGGTAATCATATTCCACTATAGATTACTTGGTTCTACAGATGGATGACTATATTTTATGTTTGCTTTTTCCCATGCCCCGCAATTTTAAATTGTTCTTTTTGGAGTTTAATTTTAATTCAGCTTATTCAAGTCAATGTCAGGTGGCCTAACACAGTTATTAGGGGTCTTCAAATGTCTCTGTCCAAACAACAAGATTAGGCTTGCAACTTGATTGCTAAACTCAACTTTAGACTTTTTCCTGTTTAGTGTCTTAGTTGCTGAAGTGGAAATATCTATAAATCAGATATCTTGCTTTTAATTGAAGAGATCTTTTATGCATTGGCTAACAATGACTGCTCTTTCAATGAGACCATATAAACAATAATTGGTTGAGACTGAACTTCATGAAAACTCATTTAATAGATGCTTAGTGTGCAAGCACATTAACTTAGTAAGTACATCCTAAAGCTCATTCAGGTTCCCCTTTCCCAGTTTTATTGTGATAGGTTCTCAGTTTTCTTTTAAAGTTTCTAAAAGGACAGACTTGCCTTTCTACTTTACAATGCATAACCAAACCATAATTGTTATTGTTATTTTCTGATTTTATTCTTTCACCTGCCACAAAAATACAAAAATAAAACATGTTTTTTTGTTTGTTTGTTTTCATTCATTGTTTTCTTTGGGTAAATGTTGCTCTGAAAATATTTTTTTTTACATATATATTTCTTAGATGTTTGGGTAGTAGTTGGTAAACCTTTCTATTCTTTCATTGATTATCTATTTTAGGTATTTTAAATGAGGACTAGGATAATGGAAAGCTACTAGACCTCAACTTAGATGAACGAGGCTTTATGTCTTGCTACCACTTACTCGAATTTGAACCTTAGACATGTTTGTTCTTCTCTCTGTACTATTTTCATGGTCTCCCAGAGCTATTGAAATAGTTATGTTTAACATTATACAAGAAATTATGTTGCATTGATATATAGCATTATTACAACTATTATAATGTCCTGGAATAAAAGACTAGTGCCTGTTCAATTAAGTTGTGTGGATCATATTTCGAACTAAAAATAAATACTCACGGTCTAACAAGTAATTTTTTTTAATTTGTGAGTTTAAATAGCAAGCCTTAAAGTATATAAAATTAAAACATATTCAGTTATGCTTCTAACTAAAGATAATATTGAATGGAATTAATAGCAAATGTGTTTATAATGTTGAGTGGAACTTCAGGGTTATATTTTTTTTCAAGGATAGGTTACTTTTAACCACTGTTAAATTAAATTTGCAACATCAGGAGTTTTGCGTCACATTTCCTTCCAGAGCTCCTACAACACACATGTGGTCAGCCCTGTCCCCTGACCTTAGTTAATGTGTAGGGAATCTGGAAGAATTCTGTGAGTCTGAAATAATCAGTGTTAAGTCTATGGATAAAGTTTGTGGGCTCTGTGAGTCTCAGGCATGCAGCAGAGTGAATGGCAAAGAGCACTGATTCTGTAGTCAAAATGCCTGGGTTTGCATCCTGACCCCACTACTTACTAGCTGTGCACTCTGGAACAAGGTGAACTACTTAACCTGATGCTCCATGCTCCTTACCTGTTAACTGGGCATAAAAATAATACCTGCCTCAGTTGTGAGGATTAAATGAGTGCTTATGTGTAAAATGATCGGAGCAAGGTCCATCATAAGTGCTATTTAAGTGTTTTTTTTTTGGGGAGTAAACACTCATTTCCCCTGCCTGATGCTACACAGACTTAACTCTTAGGGACTTGTTCGTTTTTAGACATAGAGAGAAAAATCTGCACTTTATAGTGGTTTCAGAAGAATCGAAATTGTAGAAGGAACTTTATAAGTCATCCAGCCCCATCCCTCCATTTTATCAATGAGGAAATTGAGACCCAAAGTAGTTGAATTACTTGTCCAACATCACTTTAAATAAACTCCTATTAGGCAGGTAAACCCACTACAGCTTTGTTACTGATGGGTATACTCTCATCTAGCTGGGATCATGAAATATCCAGATTGCTTGAGTCCCTTGGATTACAAAGACCCACCCAGTTGAACTGAGATCTAAGAGCTTCAGCTGACCCAAGGTGAAGACCTTAATAGACATTTCTCCAAAGAAGACATACAGACGGCCTGTAGGCACATGAAAAGATGCTCAACATCACTAATTATTAGAGAAACGCAAATCAAAACTACAATGAGGTATCACCTCACACCAGTCAGAATGGCCATCATTAAAAAGTCTATTATTTAAATAAATGCTGGAGAGGGTGTGGAGAAAAGGGAACCCTCTTACACTGTTGGTGGGAATGTAAGTTGGTACAGACACTATGGAAAACAGTATGGAGTTTCCTCAGAAAGCTAAAAATAGAATTACCATAAGATCCAGCAATCCCACTCCTAGGAATATACTCAGACAAAACTATAATTCAAAAAGATACATGCACCCCTATGTTCATGTATAGCAGCACTATTCACAATAGCCAAAACATGGAAACAACCTAAATGTCCATCAACAGATGAATGGATAAAGAAGATGTGGTACATACATGCAATGGAATACTACTCAGCCATAAAAAAGAACGAAATAATGCCATTTGCAGCAACATGGATGAAACTAGAGATTATCATACTAAGTGAAGTAAGTCAGAAAGAGAAAGACAAATACCATATCATATCGCTTGTATGTGGACTCTAAAATATGGCACAAATGAACCTATCTACAAAACAGAAACAGACTCATAGAGAACAGACTTGTGGTTGCCAAGGCAGAGGGGGGAAGGGAGAGGGATGGAGTGGGAGTTTGGGGTTGGTAGATGCAAACTATTATATTTAGAACGGATAAACAACAAGGTCCTAATGTATAGTACAGGGAACTATATTCAATACCCTGTGATAAACCATAATGGAAAAGAATATAAAAAAAGAATGTCTATATGTGTATAATTGAGTCACTTTACTGTAGAGCAGAGATTGCCACAACATTGTAAATCAACTATACTTCAATTACAAAAAATAAAAATAAAGGAAAGAAAAAGAAAACCTAAGTAAAGCTCGAGTTCCCTGCTTTGCATTTATTGTCTTTCTCTGATTCAACGTGCTCTATTTTTATGCATTTAGATTTTTCTGTATGCAGAAAATCTTATTAATGTGCAGTTTCAAAATTCCAGATTTCAAAGCCTCTAGCTTTGTGATGCTGCCTTAGGCTTACTTTGAATTTTGCTTTCTGGTATTGTAGGTAGGTTGTCTGAGTGCCAAAATGAGAATTCTTGTTAAGAGGGAGAACAGTGTAAAGCTACAGATGCTTAAGATGGATCCAACTAAATGAAATATTGCTACTCTCTTTGACACAAAGAAAAGAAAAAAGATAGGTGGATTATGGAAAACACAGAATACTGAGGATAGAGCAGTAGCCGTCCAAGGCATTTTGCAACAAGAATACATGTTATCAAAGTCTCAATTTATAGCAGTATCTATAAAAAAGAATATTCTCACTCTATTAGATAAAACACCAGAAAAGGTAATTTTATTGCAATGCTTGCTTCACCATGAAAACTTCTAAGTGTGTAAATTAACTAATTCAATATAATTCAATTTACCATGCAAAATCTTGTGTGCCACACTGGGCCATAGGCAGCAAGAGCTGTGTTGTATTAAGGGAGAGCTGTTACTTTTAAGGAGCATTTCTATAAAAGTATTTTTTTCCCTGAGATTTTGATTTATGTTAGCTCTTTTTTGGAGCCAATTGAGTCTCTTGTTGACCCTCAGATAATGAATTTACTGTTATGTCGACTTAAAACATAATGCACAACTTAAAGTTTAGAGTTATATTTTATTCGGTGGACAAATCTGAGGTCTTAAGCCTGGGACACAGCGTCTCAGATAACTCTGAGAGACTGCTCTGAAGAGACAAGGGGGGAGCCAGGATAAATAGGAGTTTTTGCAACAAGGACCAGGTAGGTGGAACATCAAAATATTACTGTTAATAAAACAAAACCAGATATCTCGAGTTAAAGAATTTAGTGCTTTTCTATGTATGGGAAGATGCAAGAGTCTTGGCTCATTGAAATAATTCCTTTGATAGGCACCTCAGCTATCTGGGCCAGTATCCTGAGTTTCCTCAGGTGCATCATTGGTGGTGGCTGTAGCAGCTGACTGCTAGATGGGCTTGGCAGTGGACAGCCCTGTTTGTCTCCATCCTGAGTTCCTTCAGGGCTCACCCCCAGGAGGCTGTAATATAGTGACTTGATGGCTGCATCATCCTTTGTTTACTGATTTAGCAGGCAATATTTTAGTTCTCAGTTATGTCACTCCTAAATTTAATACATATCTGTAATGATAGATATTTAGAAATTGCAGATTTAACATTCACAGTTTTGATTACTTTCAAACAACTCTGAAGGTCCTTTGCATGTACAAGTTTATACTTGTGCTGAGACATACATTTTAATTGAGGGTGTTGGGATGTTGAGTGAGTCACTCACTTATTCTCTTATTCACTGAATAAGTCAAATATTTGTTGTGCATTTACTATATGCCAGCCTGTCACCTAAAAGGTCTAGCCAGCCCCATATATATTTCAATATTTCTTTTGGGGTTTCTAGTTTCTTTGTCCAGTAACTCATTACTGTGATATTAGCAAATTCAGAGTTAAGACAGTTTTAAGGATCTTCTATATGTTTTCTCATATAATTTTGATCTTTTTTTTTTTTTTTTTTTTTTTGCGGTACGTGGGCCTCCCTCTGCTGTGGCCTCTCCCGTTGCGGAGCACAGGCTCCGGATGCGCAGGCTCAGCGGGCCTAGCCGCTCCGCGGCATGTGGGATCTTCCCAGACTGGAGCACAAACCCGTGTCCCCTGCATCGGCAGGCAGACTCTCAACCACTGCGCCACCAGGGAAGCCCTAATTTTGATCTTTAAAAGGATATTTAACATGGAAGGGTCATTGTGACTAGGTTTGATAAATCAGGTCTGATATACTTTTCTACTTTGATTGATTCTCTAATTATTTGACTGATATCACATACCTCTTGGTTTATTTTTCCCAGCACCCAGAGTACCATCTTTTGTGTTAATTTGAATAAAATTAAATTAAATTCTGTTTAAACGTGTGAATTCATTAGCTCTGTAATTTCTCTGTTGGTGTAGCAAACTTGCTATCGTATGTGCTTATAAACATAAAATTTGCTACAATTTATTATAAAAATTTCTTAAATTTTAGAAATTTGAGACCAGAACATCAAATACTACAATGATCTATGAATTTGATGTATATTCAGAATTGGTAAGAGTGTATGAGGAGGTATGTGTGCCCTCTTAGGTATTAAAATCAGCTGACCAACTCTGATAGCAATTCATAGGTTCAAATAAATTTGTTATTTGAAGCAGTGACACTTCCTGTATTGTTAGATATTTCCTTAACAAAAGTTAAGTCTATTAATTTTCAAGGAACAGTCCATTTAAATTTGTATTCTGCACTCTGAGTAGTACAAAAAATCCTGTTGAATGGAAATAAGATTCTAACTTCAAAAATGGCCTTTAAAATACCTTAGTTTCCTAATCTAAGATGATTACTTGTTTTATTGTTGTAACATTTCTAAAATTAGGGAGCATCTTGGAACTGATATGTGTTGGTTTTTTTTAACATCTTTATTGAAGTATAATTGCTTTACTTAATCTGTGTGTGTTTATTTCTGCTTTATAACAAAGTGAATCAGCTATACATATACATATATCCCCATATCTCCTCCCTCTTGCGTCTCCCTCCCTCCCACCCTCCCTATCCCACCCCTCTAGGTGGTCACAAAGCACCGAGCTGATCTCCCTGTGCTATGTGGCTGCTTCCCACTAGCTATCTATTTTACATTTGGTAGTGTATGATATGTGTTTTTTAATGGTGCTTTCTTTTTTTCTTCTTTCCTCTCCTCTGAAAAGTTATTACTAAATTGTTAAATCATGTCTATAAATAATGGCATGTTAAAATGGATGAATAATGTGAATCAAATGAAATATTAGAGGATCAGTTTTTGTTTCATTTCAATTTCATGTAAGATATGTAATTGAAAAGGTAAATTAAGCAGTTATTCCTACGGATTTTTCAAATTAATGAAATTTCACTAGCATTTCTAATTTCCCAAGATTTTCGTAAACTACAGAATTCTAGTAGTGTAATCACGTCACTATGGTCTCCACTCACACTGGATTTTATGAAAACGTGTTAAAAACTACATGTTGAAAATATTTATTACCGACTTTATTCAACAGTGGTGTATTGGAAACAAGGTGTTTTGTTTATACCTTAGCATAATTCCTGGTACTCTGCAGGCATGCAGTAAATATTTGTGGAATGATTGACTAAAACAATGAATGCTTAATATATTTCAAAATTAGCTAAAGATTTCTCTAAAAATCCCTACTAGTGTATATGATTAAATTCTATGAATATATTGATACTTAACAGTGACATAAAAACAGAAAGACATGTAGCAAATCCAGGTCATCAGATTGAATCAGAAATCTGACTCGCATTGTTTAAAGAAAATAACTAGTAGAAACTACTGAAAAATTGTATGTGTAGATATTGAATATGTGCAATTATATGCGATATTGTCACTATATATTGAAAAAATTGTGTATTTAGAGATATTGATAATTTAACCAAAATGAATGACCTTTTGAACATGGCACTTACATCCAGTTTCTTCTGAAAATCTGTGTAATGTAACTTATTTTCATAAAATTATATGATTTATAAATAATAGCAAAAATGAACCTGAATAATTAATCTATTTAAGTGATTTTTAAAATTATACATGTTACTTTAGGTTCTTAGGTGTATAATGCATTTGTGATACCCCTGACATTTGCTAAAAATTGGGGGGGATATAGATCAATTTTCAAAGAAAAATTAGTTTTAATTTACTTAAATACATGTGTGCATTTGTAAGTAAAGCAGCTGTATAAGAATATAACTTTCTTTAATTTTTTCTAAGTCAAATTTATTTCAATTTTGAACCTGCTCAAGTGGAGTACTTTTCATCGCCATCACTTTGGGGTTGCTTAAGACACGTCCCACAGTTATTTCCTCTCTGGGGTTTTACTCCCTCCCAAACCCTTCCTGAATAGAATACAGGGTCTGTCTTTCTCTCAAGATACTAATTTTTCTATAGCTTTCCTACACTATTGGAGAAAAAGAGAGCCTTTAAAACAAGCCTTTCTCTCTGACTTTGAGGGACCATATTCTTATTTTTCTTTTTTAATTGAAGTATAGCTGATTTACAATGTTGTGTTAGTTTCTGGTGGACAGCAAAGTGATTCAGTGATATATGTACATATATATGCATATATATATTCCTTTTCATATTCTTCTCCATTACGGTTTATTACAGGATATTGAATATAGTTTCCTGTGCTATACAGTAGGACCTTGTTGTTTATGTATTTTATACCTAGTAGTTTGTATCTGTTAATCCCAAACTCCTAATTTATCCCCTCTCCCCTTCACCTTTGAACCATAAGTTTGTTTTCTATGTTTGTGAGCCTGTTTCTGTTTTGTAAATAACTTCATTTGTATCATATTTTAGGTTCCACATATAAGTGATATCATATGATATTTGCCAGGGACCATATTCTTATTACTTCCCTCCACATCTGTCTCCTCTCCCCAGCCCGATAGATTATTTCTTGTCTCTTCTCATGTCCTTTGCTCTTCCCCAAGTACTTCCCCCAAACATTTTGTCTACTTCAGTAATACTTTCAGCTCCTCTAAGAGCTTAAGTTTTAGAAGCCAACATTAAAGAGAACTCTTTATCCATGCTTTTCATCCTTTTACATCCCTCCTCTAAAGCATTTAGCACAGAATATCCTAACTACTTACGACAAAAATCAACATTTTCTGAAAGAAGGAGAGGGACTTCCCTGGTGGCGCAGTGGTTGAGAGTCCGCCTGCCGATGCAGGGGACACGGGTTCGTGCCCCGGTCCGGGAAGATCCCACATGCTGCGGAGCGGCTGGGCCCGTGAGCCATGGCCGCTGAGCCTGCACGTCCGGAGCCTGTGCTCCGCAACGGGAGAGGCCACAGCAGTGAGAGGCCCGCGTACCAAAAAAAAAAAAAAAAAAAAAAGGAGAATTTACTAGATCAAATGCTATCCCACCACATAGGTACTGATATTTTATTTTATGGGGACACGTCATCTTCAGTTTGTGAGTATTTGGTAAATATCCAGTGATAGTAGTGTCAACCCCCCAAATTTTGGGAATTTTCATATAAAATAAGGGCATCCTGAGGCATTTTTTGTTTGTTTGTTTGTCAAATTAAGATAGAAGGTAAGGATCTTTAGAGAAATGTCTCCTGTGATGTTTTGGAGAATGATAAAGTAGGACTATTTAGTAGTGAGACTTAATTCATTAAAAAATTTTTTAAATGGGAAGTTTTTAAGTGCTGAAGACCAGAGGAAACTTATGAATAATACATAGTAACTATTATCTCTTGCATTTGTAGCTGTAAAATTGAGACAGGAAAGTAATTCACTTCAAGGTCACAGCCTGTTAGTGGCAGAGTTCAGAACTGACTCTGACTCCTGTTTTAGCATTCATCTTATATCAGGATTCTGCTAGGTGCCTGGTACTATTCTAGGCATGTAACATGCATACCTAAAATGAAATAAAATAAACATTTTCTAGCGGTTTTTAATTTTTTTCCCCTTAGGGATTACAGATTAATCTTGGCTGCTTTTAACTGTATTAAGACTTTGAAACAGGGAAAATGTAAAGGTTCTTTACAAGGATTGTGTAGGTTAGCCTTACAAATATTTCCTAGAATCACCTCGGCAGACATCAGTAATGAATAAGATATATGTGGGTAGCTGTGTGTATTCTTTCTCTCTCTCCACCTAAAGCATATGCTGTTTGCTAAATATCTTGGACTCTTCACTCCCATTTGTTTGCTTGTTTGTTTTTTTTGGACACCATAATTTCCACATATACATGTACTTGTGTATTTACAACATATAATAGTGATAATAAAAGCTATAGTAATAATAGCCAACATTTATTGAGCAAGTGCTATGTGCCTGGTACTTTCTAGGTAACTTTACATGTATTAAATCACTGAATCCTTTAAAACAAACTCACATCCCCAATTTATAGTTGAGGAAATTGAGGCATAAAGAAGTAACTTGTCCAATGGCAAAAACTAGTAAGTGGCAGAGGGGTGATCACCCCCAGGCAGTCTGTGGGCTTAGTTGCTTCTCTCTGAACATAGGAGTGTCATCTAAGAGCTGTGTGTTCTCCTTGTACATCATGAGGTTTTGACAGCAGGTCAGAGGGAGAAAGAACTTCTACAAACTAAGTTTAATGTCTCTGGGATCATTTTGCTAATTTGTGTATAGTATGGCACCCACTGCCATATTTTAAAGACTTTTCATATTGGAAGAGGTAAAGTGATGTGAGGTATTGTAGAAAACTGATATTATAATCCCTAGTTTTACTTCATCATGTTGTCCCTTACAAATGCCTCTTCACTGATGTGTTAAGGGGCCTTGGCAGAACATGTGAGACATAACAAATATTTTAAAATATTTCCCCAAATTAGATCACTGTCATATCTAAGTTAGTGATTGTTTTATTGTATTTACCATTGGAGCTTTTCAGAGCTGTTAGCTGTCACGCACATTACAGAATGATGGGACTTGTTTGTTGAATCTCTACCAGGTAAGATTTCCCTGATTGATAACACAGATGCTGGGCTCAGCATTTCTCCTTCTCCCCAAAGCTAGGCTACTCCCTGGAGGTCATTTCTTTGTGTGGACTTTCTGTAATTCATTTGCCCAGAGTATACTTTTCAATGGACATAGTTCACTCTTTGTTGATCAGAGTTGTAAAGTATTTGCTGTCTGCCTGGGTTTTGCAAATTATCTGTGGCAAAGGATTAAAGTATAAACATCAGGTCGTTGGCCTTCAACGTGATGAATGGCCTGATGTTATAATTTTAAAAATCTTTAAATGAATTCATTCTTTAATAT
Organism: Physeter macrocephalus; assembly: GCF_002837175.3. Taxonomy (NCBI): domain Eukaryota; kingdom Metazoa; phylum Chordata; class Mammalia; order Artiodactyla; family Physeteridae; genus Physeter; species Physeter macrocephalus. The sequence continues at coordinate 64,369,714 of NC_041220.1, forward strand.
ATTGAAGGATTTCTACAGGATGATTTTTGTATGCAAAAGAAATTCACTACGGTCAGAGATGATTCTAAAAGTTTAAGGGGTCGGATAGTTCTATATCTTAAAATTTTAAAGTACTGTGAATGAATAGAAGTGCTTTTTGCTTGTATCTTTATTTAGCACTCACGGCTGAATGCCTTATATTATAGATATTTTTTTTGGCTTGCCTTGGCTTTTTAATTTGTAAAATCCTTGGGAGAAATTACTGTGCATATTGATATTTTTGTGCATATCATAACACACCAATATTGTTTCTAATACAATGTATATTCTCAAGAAAGATTTTGAATTAATTATTTGTCCAAATTAAATACAACTGTAAATCTATCTCATTATTTGCACAAGAATATTCAAATTGTAGGGTCAAGATATATAGGTGTGGTCACCAAGGTAGATATTGTATCATTAAATCAGAGAGTGTATGTGACTAACCAATAATTGTTCATGAGAATAACCAAGTGATATTGCACAGAAATATCCATTTGCAACTCAGTGGGACTGCAGATAAGTAAAAGTAGAAATTTATTATCTTTTCTATCAAGGTAAACCTGGTTTTGATTGTCACATATATGTATAATCTATCAACAATTAATGAATTTTCACCATATATTTAGCTCTATTAAGTACTGTTGGTGACATTTCTACCAGGATGTCTAACAGATATTTCAAACTTAACAAGGCCAAACAGAACTATCAATTACCTTCCTTAAACCTGTATGTCTTCTCCCACCTTCTTCTCCCCCATCTGTCCCCCAAACCCTCTCCATCTCCACAAATGGCTCCAGCATTCTTCAGTTCTTGAGGTCAAAACCTACGAGTCATTAGGTCTTTTATTCCCCTCACACCTCACATCCAATTTATCAGTAAGAACTGGTAGCTCTACTCCCCAAATGTATTCAGAATCTGACCAGTGGTCACCATTTCCTTTGCTATAATCCTAACCTAAACCACCATCATCTCTTGCTGGGCTACTACTGTCAAGCCTGCTGGTTTCCCTACCTCCACTCTTGCCCAGTGTGGTCTATTACATCTAGACAGCGATCTTTCTAAAGCTTAGATTAGATCTTGTCATGCTACTGCTTAAGAATTGACCTATGACTTTGAACAACCACCAGAATAAAATTCAGGCTCCTTACTGAGGTCTAGAGTGTCAGCTTCTGCCTGTTTCTGGACCTCATCTCCTCCTACTCTCTCCTTGTTCACTGCACTATAGCTATCCTGGCCTACTTTTTGTCCCTTCTTAGAGCCTTTTCACTTACAGTGTCTTTTACTTTGAATGCCCCTTGCCCCCAGCCCTAATCTCACCATGCCCGTCTCGTTGTCATCATTCAGATCTCAACTGAAATGTTTCCTCCTCAGACAGGTCTTCTCTGACATCCTTTGGAAAAACCATAGCCCTTCACTAATCACATTCTCTCTCAGTACCTGATTTTATTATCTTCAACTTATCAGTACATAAAATTAGCTATTTATTTATTTACTTGTTTACTTGCTGTCTTTTCTACTGGAATGTAAGCTCCTTGGGGTCAAGGAATATGTATGTTTTGCTCAATGGTGAATCTCCAGCACCTAGAGTAGAGGCTGGCACATAGTAGGTCATCAACAAATTCATTGATGAGCTGGCTAACTGGACTTGATATTCTTTTCTGTAAAACAAAAGCCATGGAACCAATTATCTATAAGGACTTTTCTAGTCCTAAGATTTTGCTTTAGTCTCTTAAAACTGTATTGGTCTGAATAATGAGGATAGCAAAATGTCCAGGTTGAACCCATACTCCAAGACCTAGATTAAGTCACACCTCTGACCACCCTGCCCTACAGAACTTTCTGCGACCTTCCCTATGTGGACAATTTCAGAGTCTCTAAAGGCCAGTCTACAGTTAGCCATATGCTGTTTTGCCTTCTTAGCTAAAGTGCTCTTGCATGTATGTCTATAGGTGCAATTTCATTTCAACACGCTCAAGGTAAGAGCCTGTGCTGGTTCCAACCTGCTTTTCCTAAAATTCAGTGAGTGCCAATATGTGCCAGGCACTGTTTACACTCGATGTGCATTAACTAATTTAATCCTCATAGTGATTCTATGAATTAACATTACCCCAATTTGGAGGAGAAAAAATCAAGGCACAGAGAGTTGGAGTAACTTGCCCAATTCCACATAGCCAGTAGTGGGGCTGGCATTTAAACTTGGGAAGTCTGTTCCCAAGTCTGCTCTTAATCAACACATGATAATGCCTCATACAGTACCTGGCATAGACACTAGAAATATGTGGGAAATATAGCAGACACTAGATATTCATTCGAATGAACTGAATGAATGAATAACAAAGAGAAAAAAATGTGCAATAACAGTTCTATGCAGTGGCTGTATTATCTCATCCAGAAAACTCCCAAATAATTATTACTGAAAGGATGTGCATTACCATGAATACCTTGTTTTCTCTGGTTGCCACCTTTACATGGCTTGCATTTGTATTTATCATTCCAGTTCACCCTGCCTCTGCTTAATCCAGCAGTTTTGTATCTGAGCACCCATTTGTCTCCAAATTCCACAGATGTCTTATCTAACCTACTGGGCTTGAAAGGCAATCGTTAGTACAACTAAACTGAAAACAACCTCAAATCTAATCTTCCTAGGATGAGCAAGACTGTGGCTTCGAAGGACTTTGCTTTCAGAGTTATGAAAGAGTATTCTTTCTACAGGTCTTCTAGAAGTGGAAAAGCAATGATTGAAAAGGCTATGAATTAAAATATTTTAAGATAAAGATTTGTATGCCTGTTTTTAACATAGTAAAGTAAAATAATACGAAAGAGTAGATTCTAGCTTTAATTTATTGCCAGATTATCTGAGATTTGAAATATTCATGGATACTTTACTGTCTAATTTCCAATGTGGTTGCCAGTGTCTGTTTTCCTCTTTATCTTGCACTGCAGCCACTGGGATTGGTACAGGAAAGGTAAAAAGCAAGGCCTCTTTGACAGAGACCTTATTTTAGGAGAACAAAGAATAAAGCATAAAACACAAAGGGTAGATCCTCATGCCAGCTTCTGCAGCTCCAGCTCAAGGAAAAATATTTCTACTGCCAATGGCAATGGATGTAGCTTTGCATACATAATGAAAGCTTTTAGGGACTATCAGTGGAGAACAACTGCTCTAATTTTTTGAAAGGCATCATCGATTAGATCTATACATAGATTAGATCTATACCCTCCTGACTCCATGCTCCATGAGTTCATAATTCTTGATCTGTTGCTCACTAACTGTTGACCTTGGGCAAGTTACTTAACCTCAGTTACTTTAACTCAATCTCAGTTTCTTCCGTTGTAAAATAGAGATAATAACAGTGTTGCCCTTACAGGGTTCTTCTGAGGAGGGAATGAGCTAATCTGAGCTCTGCTACAACATTGGCACATTGTAGGCACTTTATAAATGTTTGTTAAATAAACTGCTGCATTTTTCTCCTGACACACTCAGCAGTGTTTCAGTACAGTTGATATACCTCTAATCTAATGTAAAGGCACTTGAGATTTTAGTTAGTATTTGCAGTCTCATCATGAGTAAACACAAAATTTCTATTATAATTATTTGCAATATTGACAATAAGCCCATGGACTTTCATTATGCTTTCATGGATATCAAAGAGTTTATGGACACTAGACTAGAAACTGTTTATCTGTTTTTTTACTCATTCATTCACTCAACAAACATTTGTGAATGAATACTCATAAATACTACATGCCAGGAATGTATGTGATTACTTGTGTGTCTCTTAAATTTGCTAGAGATGGATATTTAATAACATTCCTTAGTTTTTTTCCACAATACAATCATTTTGCACATTTTTACTAATTAAATTTAATTAATGGGTTTAACAACTCTCTACTAGGTGTCTAGAACTGGACCGAGATTTTGTGGAGAATACAATAAATAGGACAAATCTTTACTCTTATAAAATAATTACATTAATAAAACCATAAAACTCAAGAGGTATGACTAAAAACTAATAAAAGTAATAGAAATTATCAGAAGAGAGTGAGAAGGCTGTAAGACTGGGGGAGAGAAAGTTCTGAGGTGTGCTCTGAAGAGGAGGATTTATATAAATAGAAAGCAGAGGAAAGTCATCATGGTGGGAGACTGCCTAATAAACAGAGACCTGGTCTGGAAATGAGCTTGGTATGCTGGGTAAGATGAAGATGACCTTGCAGCACCTTGCACAATCTTCTCACCCATTATGGTGTTATATATTTTATAGGGTTGCCAAAAATGTTACACTGACTATTACTGTCTTAATAGGGGAACTTATGTGTGCAAGAGAAATAAAAGATTATGCTACAGAGATCCTTCTTTTATTTGTTCACTCATTTACTCATCCATTTAACAAATATTATTGAACACATGTTATATGCCAATCATGTGCTATCCACTAGGGATACTGCAGTGATGGAGAAAGATGAAACCTCTGCTTTCGTAGATGTTATAAACTAGTGGAATCAGATTCCTGAACATTTTGAATACCAGGGCAAGGAGCCTGGAATTTATTTAAAATGTAATGTAATGTAAAAAGACTTTAAAGAGAGAAAAGTTTTAAGATTAATCAGAGCATATAAGGACTCCAGGTATGAACATTAATTAAGAGTTTATTGTAATAACTCTGGCATGATTTGGTGAAAGCCTGAACCAGAGTTGTGTCAGTGTTTGGGGGGATAAGGATAAATGTGAGATTTTAAAGAATGGATCAAAACTATTTAGGGACAGATTGGATACTTGAGGTTAAGGAGAAGGAGGCATTAAAATTACTATAAGGTTATAAAAATGAGTGACATGGAGAATTAGGGAATAATAAGTCAAATGGGTAAAACTGGAAGAAAATTAAATGCGGGTTGTGGTGGGAAGATGACAAATTGATTTTGAACATGTCACATACTGAGCTTATGTCAAGTGGATTTTAAGGGGAGGAATAGATCTTCAAGTGTTTTGACAGTGACTGTAGTAAGAAATGCATTTTACATAATGAACTAATGACATATATAGCAAACATTTCACAAAATGATATTTATCCTACTATATGTAATGCACTCTGATAATTTCTGTTCATTTTATTTTACTAAAAAATATTGGTCATGGCATGAAATTTATTTTGTGACCCTGTTTGAAAAACTGTTCTAAAGATAGTTGAGGGGCTTCCCTGGTGGCGCAGTGGTTGAGAGTCCGCCTGCCGATGCAGGGGACGTGGGTTCGTGCCTCGGTCCGGGAGAATCCCACATGCCGTGGAGCGGCTGGGCCCGTGAGCCATGGCCGCTGAGCCTGCGCCCACATGCCGTGGAGCGGCTGGGCCCGTGAGCCATGGCCGCTGAGCCTGCGCGTCTGGAGCCAGTGCTCCGCAACGGTGAGAGGCCCGCGTACCGCAAAATAAATAAATAAATAAATAAATAAAGATAGTTGAAAATAAGAATCTTATTTTAGTTGATGGGTTGTAGAGCCTTTTGGCAATAAGGAGCAAGCTAATATAGATTTTGGATTGTGCCATCAGGCATTAGGAAATAATTTCAAGTTCACGGGGTATAGAAATCCTTCCTAGATCATCATGGCTACAGATGGAGAGACTCCAACATATGCACAAGTTGGTTAGATGTACCCCAGTGTGTGGATAGCAAAGAATATTAGAAATAGCATGCAATCTAATCATTTTTTTTGCTATAAAACATTTTTTAATTTAAAAAAAGGTTATCTGTATTAATGTCTGACTACACCAGATTTTTCCTACTGAGTAAAGGAATATTACTCATACCTTCTTCTCCTCATCCTTGCAGACACATTCCATATTTGATATTTCCCAGAAATGTGCTCACAATTTTAAGGTATAGTCAAAATGAACCAAAGAACAACCTCTGAATGGACTGATTTAGGTTATTGTGGCTATCAGTTTAATATGGCTAATGAAGAAGCAATAGCATCAGTGTAGTAAGTGGTCTTGAGCAAGTTCTCTACAGATGGTCTTGCGTAACAAGGCGGTTGAATCATTGGAAAGAGTTTCGTATTTGAACTTTTCTAGCACCCCTTTTGTTTACTCACCTAAACTGCATACAAAAGATTATAAATGGGAATTAGTATTGGCTTGGGACTTGGATTTGGGTGGGGAGTGCAAAGAAGTGTCAGCCATATGGCAACAGGTTAAGAATTGAGCAACACTCTGGACAGTGAATGTGGCTGCAGGACCGATGGGATATATCATCAGGCTATGTAAATACAACTCCATATGCCTAATGGCAAGAATGTGTTAGCTTTTTTATTTGGCCAGGATTGAAGTAAGTCAGCATCTGCTAACATGTTTGCCTCCATTTTATCCCTGTAACCAAACTAATTCCCAGATTGCATTCCAATGAGAAACACAAAATGTGGGAGGACATAGGGTATCAATATCAAGTTGCTCATGGCCTCTTACCACAGGAGTGCAATTGACTCTTGCTCAGTCAAGTTAAACTGACAGTCAGTGAAAGTTTTGAATGGCTTCCATATCCAAAGTATGCACTGGATCAGGTGTTAGATATAATGAACATAATAATACATGGGGTATCCCCTCAAAGACCTTATTATATATTATACTGGGCATGTAGGATATAAATTGCAGCATTTCAATTGTAAGGAAACACTGATCTAACAACCTTAATGATCCAAAAAAGAAAAAGAGAAAAATAAGTTTCTGAGCAACCAAATAGATATTCCAAAGTTCAAGCACCAAAATTCAGGCCTTACAGGCTATTTACAAGGGTCAATTAACCTCTGTCCTAGTGGGGTAGGACCTACATGGTGAGAGTTGAAGAACCATGGAACCTCTGCCTCAGGTTCTGCTCTTCACTTGGTTTCCTATCTGAGATACCACTCAGGAATTAACCAACAGCAGTACTTCTAAAATGCCTTTGTTTCAAAGAAGTTTAGGTGTGGTTTTGTGGAGGAAATAGAGTGCTGAGGAAATTGGGAGCATGGGGTTGAGATAAAGGAGAGACTTCTAGATTTTGTGGAGTTATAGTTTACTTACTAAGATTGTTGATCTTTAACACCCACCTGAATTTGCCTACAAATTCAGAAATGATAGTTTTGGCATGGGGTGTCCATTAGAGAGAAGGCACACAGCGTAGAAGTGGGATGCCAGTGGGGGGCTTGGTGAACCTAAGTGAACAGTAATGCTGGGGTTCATCTAAGACATGCATTTGAGGTGTGCAGAGGGCTGTGGAATGGGAGAGAGGGTTTATCATGAGCCCTAGTGAGGGGTTGCAGAGGGAGATGAGTGCCACAAATACACTTTCTTACTTTTCAATTTAGCCCCAGGTAATACGTCTCTCTGTTTAGTGCATTCCCTTTTTTTTATGAATACTTCAACTTTCTCAATTTCCCTCAAATATTCAATTCCAAGCCATTCATTCTTAGCAATCCCTTCCTTACAGAGTACATAAAAGCCACAATCAGTAAAACCCTTGTCATTGGCTTCTAAATGCTCATCAGTGAAAATTTTCTTTCACCCTCAACCTTCTCCAGTTGCCCCCCTTCACATCCAGATTTCTTGGAAGAGTTATCTATACTGTAGTTATTTATTCCTCTCCTCCCATCTACTTTTCCAGCCACTCCAGTGTGGTTTTGGGGCTCATCATTCCATCAAACAGCTCTATTAAGGACGTTGGTAATGCTCTTGCAATAGATATTATTTCAATTCTTGTTTACTATCCCTGTCAGTAACATTTGTAACTCTTTAGTAAACATTCTCTTCCCTTACATTCCCTGGTATAACAACGCCTTGACTTGTTTCCTCTTCTCTGGCCACCTGTTATTTGATCTTTGATCTTTCCACTCCATAATGGGCCTCTCCTTGTCTCATGTTACTCTCTTCCCAGCCTATCTCAATCTTGTACTGCTTTATGACTCATAAATAATATTCCAAGCTTAGGCCTTGCCTCTGCCTTCTAGACTCCATAACTATCTTGCTTGACATCTCTCTTTTTTTTCAGTGTTCTTTTAATTTTTAATATTTTTTATTTATTGAGGTATAGTTGATTTACAATATTATACAAGTTTCAGGTGTACAACATAGTGATTCACAATTTTAAAAAATTGTACTCCATTTATAGTTACTATAAAATATTGACTATATTCCCTGTGCTGTACAATATGTCCTTATAGCTTATTTATTTTATTACATAGTAGTTTGTAACTCTTAATCCCTATCCCTATCTTGTCCCTCCTCTCTTCCCGCCACTGGTAACCATTAGTTTGTTCTCTATATCTGTCAGTTTCTTTTTTTGTTATATTCACTAGTTTGTTTTATTTTTTAGATTACACATATAAGTGATAGCATACAGTATTTGTCTTTCTTTGTCTGACTTATTTCACTAAGCATAATACCCTCCAGGTCTATCCATGTTGCTGCAAATGGCAAAATTTTTTTATGGCTGAGTAATATTACATTGTATATGTATACCATATCTTCTTTATTAATTCATCTGTTGATGGACTCTTAGGTTGCTTCCATATCTTGGCAATTGTAAATAATGCTGCTATGAACATTGGGGTGCATGTACCTTTTCACATTAGTGTTTTTTTTTTTTTATTGGATATACACACAGGAGTGGAATTGCTGGATCATGGTAGTTCTATTTTTAGTTTTTTGAAAAACTTCCATAGTGTTTTCCAGTAGCTGCACCCAACAATGTGTAGCCAACAATGTACAAGTATTCCCTTTTTTCCACATTCTTGCCAACATTTGTTTTTTGTGGTCTTTTTGATGACAGCTATTCTGACAGGTGTGAGGTAATATCTCATTGTGGTTTTGATTTGCATTTCCCTGATGATTGGTGATGTTGAGCATCTTTTCATGTGCCTATTGCCCATCTGTATGTATTCTTTGGAAAAATGTCTATTCAGATATTCTGCCCATTTTTTAATTGGGTTTTTTTTTATATTGAGTTGTATGAGCTATTTATATACTTTGGATATTAATCCCTCATTGGTCATATCATTTGCAAGTATTTTCTCCCACTCAGTAGGTTGTCTTTTTGTTTTGTTGATAGTTTCCTTTGCTGTGCAAAAGCTTTTAAGCTTAATTAGTCCCCATTTCTTTATCTTTGCTTCTGTTTTCTTTGCCTTAGGAGACAGATTCAAAAAAATATTGCTAAAATTCATGTCAAAGGGTGTTCTGCTTATGTTTTCCTCTAAGAGTTTTATAGTATCTGGTCTTACATTTAGGTTTTAATCAATTTAGATTTTATTTTTGTATATGGTGTTAGATGATGTTCTTATTTCATTCTTTTACATGCAGCTGTTCAGTTTTCCCAATATCACTTATTGAAGAGACTGTCTTTTCTCCACTGTATATTCTTGCCTCCTTTGTCATAGATTAATTGACCATGAGTGCATGGGTTTATTCCTGGGCTCTCTACTCTGTTTCATTGATCTGTGTGTCTGTTTTTGTGCCAGTACCATAATGTTTTGATTACTGTAGCTTTGTAGTATAGTCTGAAGTCTAAGAGTGTGATTCCTCCAGCTCTGTTCTTCTTTCTCAAGATTGTTTTGGCTATTCGGGGTCTTTTGTGGTTCCATACGAATTTTAAAATTATTTGTTCTAGTTTTGTGGAAAATGCCATTGGTATTTTGGTAAGGATTGCATTGTCTGTAGATTGCGTTGAGTAGTATGATCATTTTAACAATATTAATTCTTCCAATCCATGAACATGGTATATCTTTCCGTCTGTTTGTGTCATCTTCAATTTCTTTCATCAGTGTCTTATAGTTTTCCAAGCACAGGTCTTTCACCTCCTTAGGTAAGTTTATTCCTAGGTATTTTATTCTTTTTGATGCAGTTGTAAATGTGATTGTTTCCTTAATTTCTGTTTCTGATAGTTCATTGTTAGTGTATAGAAATGCAACAGATTTCGGTATATTAATCTTGTATTCTGCAACTTTACCAAATTGATTGTTGAGCTCTAGTAGTTTTTTTGGTAGCATTTTAAGGATTTTCTATGTATAATATCCTGTTGTCTGCAAACTGTGACAGCTTTACTTCTTACTTTCCAGTTTGGATTCCTTATATTTCTTTTTCTTGTCTTTGACATCTCTTCGTAGATGTCTCAAACATGCCTGAAATTAAACATGTCCAAATCATACTAGTGATATTCCTACATAGCTCTGGTCTTTGTCCAGTGCTCCTTAGACCTGTGAGTCATGCCACAAACATTGAATTGTACAAGGCAGAAAGCTAGAAATCATCATGACACCTCTAATTTTCTTACCAACCATTTTCAATCCATCCAGTCCTGCTGATTTTTTCTCCTTGGAGTTTTGTGCTAGAGAGAACCACTCCCCACCCCTGGCCCACCTCTCTTTTCTGCCTATCCCTGGCTTTATCCTGTACTATGAAGGGGCGTTATTTATGTGCATATGGAAATTCCACTTATTATATCTCAGCTTATTATATACCACCTTCAAAAGCTGCCTCTTGGCCACTTCTCAGACCTAGGAGTAAATACATCAGTAATATGGTCTGCCCATGGAAAGATATACTCATGTAAGGGAACTCTCTGGCCCTAGAAGAGGTTCAGAGCTGTTTGGACTGGGAGTTCCAGTGTTAGGGTGCCTGAATCATGGTCTAGAAGAGGAGGAAGACATACCCTCGGTTTTGTGAGCAGAGCAGAGCTGGAAGCAGAACATAGCTGGGGCAGAATATAGCTGGAAGAAGCTGGAGGAGGCCTTCTAAAGCATGGATTTTATAGAAGGGGGTCTCTTTTTTGGGTCCAAGACCAGTACCACTCCTAAATATCTCTTCAATCTGTCCGTTTCTCTCCATTTCTATACCACTGATATAGGTCAAGATCTCACCATCTGTTGCTGGGACTATTGCATTAATCCCCTGACTAGTCTTCCTGGATATACTCTTGCCTTATCTAGTCTCTTCCCTACACTGCAACCAGAGTAATTTTCTGAAACATAAATCAGATTATATCATTGGGCTAATAAAATCATTCAACTTCTCGTTGCTTTTAGAATGAAAACCAAATATACTACTGTAGCTAAGATGACATACAAACCATCTACTCTCATATCTCATCTCACATTGTGCTTCCCCTCAACTCTAGCCTTTCTCAGTTTCTTTCATGCTCTTTTTTTTCTCAAGCATTTGCATATTTTGTCCCCTGTGCCTGGAAGGCTATTTTCTTTCATCTTTCTTTATGCCCATTTAAAAAATTCTCAGTTTAAAACTCAGTTTAAAACCCTGGGAAAGCCCTCTCAGACTTCCAGGCACATGGTATTATTAAATAAATATGGCTTGAATCAAGAACACTGTTTTATCACTAAATATTTGGGTGGTCTACTGACTTTGTCAGTCATCTTAGATGAACTATTTCCCCATAGAAATTTTGTAGCTTTCTACCAGAACAATACATTTCTTTGGGGTTTATAATATTAAAATGACCAATCTCATCCTTAGCTTTGCCTGCAAATCCAAATAATTGAAAATTCTGCTTTTTTTTTTCTGATTGCCAGCCTGCCTTTCTTTTCTTTCTTACTCCTACAGGAAATTTCATTGTCTTTTAAATTCAGGTCTAACTCTTTGCTTTCTGCATTTTGGTATTTTATCAAACATCTAGAAATTACACATATTCTTACCCTCCTTACTTCCCTCAGCCCTCTACCTACTCATTCCATTTCTTCAGGCAAAGTTCCTTCATAGACAAAAATGAACCCAGAGGATGCAAATTTGAAGCTTTACAGTCTGTTGAGTTGCATAGTTACCTGAAGAGGTTAGAGCCCACACATCTTATTTATGGACAAGATTGCTCTTGAATTTAGAGCTTCTCCTCTGATACTTCTTCATCACCTCAGGAGTACTTTGTGTTCTACATGCACAGCACTTTACAATGTTGCAGTGTAATTATCTTTCTATGGTTCTATCTTCCCTATTAAACTGTGGGCTTCAAGACCTAGGGAGGTCTTCAAGAACTTCAAAGTCAGGGACTGTATCTTATTAATCTTTTGTATCCTCATAGCCTAGGAAATGCGTGGCCTTTAGTGAGCATTCAATGCATTTTGAGCATTTAGTGAGCATTTGATACATTTCTTTCACATGAATGAAAGACTAGGTGATACTGCTTAAAATAATATGTAATAAAATAAGTCTGAAACATTATATTCAGAATTGTGCCCTGTCAGCAAGAACACTGGTGTTCCTAAATAAATAATGGGTTTGTTGATGCTAGGACAATGTTTGCTTTTAGATACCATGCTTCTCCATGTGCAATTTTTGCCAATTTTCCATGTAATAACAAAGAGAAATTTGAACTCATCAATAACAGCATTTGCCTTCAAGACATTAAATGCTGAGAGGCCAATTTATATAATTTTAATGAATGAATGAATATCTAATGTAAATATAAAAATTAAAATTGAAATAGTAATTGTATATATTTCATCTAATAATTTAAGCTACACGTATTAAATATACTGCATATCTCACAACTGTGAATCAAAAGTATTTTGGAAAGAAATTGCCATGGTCAACATCATATGTTACTGAAATTACTTCTTTATGCTATTTGAATGCATATTTTTATAGCAACATATTATTATCAAATAGCTATTTTTGCAGACAGAAACTTCAAACCTATAAATACTATTCTAATAAAAGAATTTTGTTCTTTTCAATGTCTACATCACGAAAAACTAATTTTGAACAATTCATTGCTTATATGTGCAATAATTATATTTAAAATCATTTAAAAATATTTACATTGTATAGTTTATTATAATTAGGCTAGAGATGAATTTCTCTTTAAAAAAGATTAGGCCAATTATTTATTTGATATATTTCTTAAAAGTTACAAGTTTTGTTTTTTTGTTGTTTTGTTTTTTTTGCGGTATGCAGCCTCCCACTGTTGCAGCCTCTCCCGTTGCGGAGCACAGGCTCCAGACGCGCAGGCTCAGCGGACATGGCTCACGGGCCTAGCTGCTCCGCGGCATGTGTGATCTTCCCGGACCGGGGCACGAACCCGTGTCGCCTGCATCGGCAGGCGGACCCTCAACCACTGCTCCACCAGGGAAGCCCTACAAGTTATTTTGGATCAAATAATTCATTTCTTGATGTTAACTCATATATAGATGCTTAAAAAGGTGACGAGAATTTCAAGACTTAAATTTCATGGCTCATTTGGGTGGCCAGCCAGAGAAGTTTCAGCTAAAGTCCAGCACTGTAAGATTACAAAACATTTGATTAATTTTAAGCTTTAGAAGACATGAAGGAGAAAACAATTTTTTTTTTTTTTTTTTTTTTTTGCTGTACGCGGGCCTCTCACTGTTGTGGCCTCTCCCTTTGCGGAGCACAGGCTCCGGACGCGCAGGCTCAGCGGCCATGGCTCACGAGCCCAGCCGCTCCGCAGCATGTGGGATCTTCCTGGACCGGGGCACGAACCCGTGTCCCCTGCATCGGCAGGCGGATTCTCAACCACTGCGCCACCAGGGAAGCCCATCAATTTTTATCCTTTAATGAAAACTTCCTAAATTTGATCCACTGACGTTTTAACATAAGAATATTTTAGCTATACAACCTTTGTTGTTTTACAAGAGGTTAAAAATAGTTCCATTTTGTACCTTTAAACTAATCTCCTTTTTAGGTAGTAAGTCTCTTGAATTATATTTGAAAAAAATATATAGAATATGAAGAGACTAAGCACTATTAAACTCTCAGCAGTGTATTAATTTCTGTTTGATGTCCATCTGTAGCTACAATTATGAGATACGAGTTACTAGTATTAATTTCAATTTCTATGTTTATAGACTATTTGTTGTTAACTTTACAAAGAATGAATAAACATGGATTTCAGGCATTAGCTATATTTTTCTTGGATTGGAAAAATGATAGAAAGATATGAGAAAGTGTCATTTTATTTCCATAATTTAGACAAGTTAAATGATCTTTTCATTTCTTAAAAATGTTAACCTGAATTGGATAGAGAGTAATGCCTGATGAGCCACTGGGCAGCTTAGCAATGGACCAGTTCTCAGATTTGTGTCCCAATTTCCTAACTTGTTATATTCATTCTAACAGTCAGACCCTTTTCTCATGCTATGACTGTTTCATTGGGAATATGAAATCACAGAATGTTCAAGGTAGAAGGATCCTTAAAGATGATTTAATTCAACTTGACCCATATAGCATAAAGATATAACTAGATCTGCATGTTCAAGTTTGGAGCTAGAAATTGACACTGAGCTGAATTAAACTGCATAGTAAAGAGTTGAGAAGTTTGAACTAAATGGTTAGGAAATCTGAGAGAAGGTACATGTAATTTCTAGAGGCCCAGAGTAACATGAGGAAAGGTGGAAAAGGGACCCTCCTGCCATGGGAGCTTTGGAGAGAGAAGGACTTAAGAGATGGGACAAGCCAACAATGGTGATCTAGTGTGGTTTTCATAATGTGAACTTTCTTTTCTTTGTTTCCTATGAAATTTTCAGCAAAGAATTTTCTCACTAATGCAACTGTTTATGGAGGGACATGAGGGGACAATTGATATTTGGATTACATTACAATTTTTTGTTTGCATTAGATGCCTATATAAGTTCATACAGTTTGGACAATTTATTTTCTTATTTATTAATGGGAAATATATCTTCACAAGTGAACAAGAAATTAAATTGCTTACCATGTTTCAGTTAGTTAGTTTGATGCTTAATGGTCTTTTACTTTTCTACTCTTCGTATATTTTAGAAAGCAGTCCAGAGCCTTCATGATAGGTAGGATCTACCCTACCTCTCCACACATATGTCCATAGTATAGTAGGAAAAATGCTAAGAAGAGATTTTTTTTGTTCTTGAATTTCTCTCCAAAAAGATCCACATTTCCCTTATTTTGGAATGACTTTGGGTTAAGTGTTTCTAGAAAGTCTCTATTAAAATACTGAGGCTATTATCCGACATTGTTGTCACATTTTAATGCATATGTTTCACTTTTTTTCTAAGAGAAGACAACACAGAAGTAATAATCTATCACAGAAGGAGATGGCATAAGGCCTGGACCAAGAAGATGGACAGTTGGAAGGAAAGCTGGTTGGATGACTTGGTGAGAAACTTCAGGAATTCAGAGTGTGGTAGGAGGGTGTAGGTTTAAGGTTATGATTAGCAGGGCAGGGAAGTAGGGGACTGGTCTCAAGAGAGATTTCATTTGCTTCAAAACTGTGCCTTTTCTATCCTGTCAAAATGAATGCAAAAATAAAGGACAAAAGGGATAAAGGCTCAGGTTTAATTCCCAGTTATATTTCAACTGAGGTATTCTTTTTCTCTTCTAAATGATCAGTACATTATTAATCTTTGCATATGAAGTAATCATCTTAACCACTCTCTCTTTAAACTTTTTCCATAAAAAGAAACTAGAATCTGTAAGACCTATTTTTAACTCTTGGTTTAAATATTTGCATTTACTCCCATGCCAGACTTCTTTGATGACTAACTAAATATGACTTAAAAGCTTGAAGAGCAGAATATTTAGAAATAACCAACAATTATGTAGTTTCATTTTTCTTTCAGTTTATAATGTACATGCAGAATTAATCGAAGAAAACTGTAGGTATCCTTACTTTGGGAACCCACAAGATGCAAATATTCAAGGGATACTTATTAATTAAGATAAATTTTAAACAGATAGTGTTAAGAATTAAATATTTTAATGTCTCAACCATCTGCTAGTCTTTAAAAAGGATACACATATGGAAAATGCATTATTGATACTCTTAGTAAGATTCTTTGAGGTGTTTCAGTTTCATATTTGAAAATTATGCAATCTTCATTAAATATAAGAATATCAATTTTAGGTTTCTAGAATCATAATGAATTTGATTTTCTTTTGGTTTTCTATATTACTATTGTAGTACAGTATAATATTAGAGTGCAAAGTAGGTGGAAAAACTAATATTATTCTCTTCATTTGTTAAATAAAAAAATATGCACAAAGTATATGTGTGAATGCTAAAGGCCTGATTTTGTGAATTAGTCATACAATTAAGTCCAATGATAAGGACTGTGTGTTTGATCAAGCCTTCCCAGAAGACTCATTTTAAGGAAAAGGCCGGGTTGAATACTGACTTCAAATAAAAGTGCCTACTTTTTCTTGGAGGCTAAAAGAAAAGTTGACTTCATTTACCCAAAAAGGAATTATTTTTTTATTTAAAAAGTCAACATAGTTTCCTTCTTTCTTTTACAGTGTACAATTTCAGGTTTCAAAGAAATGGTTTTCAACAATGGAAATAATTCCATAGGCAGATATTCATTTACTTCTGTTCAGCTATGGCTGGAAAGACAAGTCTGGCTCACTTATTCGGACCCCCTTGAGCCATTAAAAAAACTCTTATCAGCAGCTCTAGCTAGCTAGCTATCATCTGTATGTATATTACCTATCTCTGTCACCTATCTAAATATCTATCACCTGTTTTTCTATTATCTCCTCTTCTGTGCTTGATTATTTAATTAGTACCCTGAAAATGAAATAAAATAAAATAAGATCATAGAAAGTGTATTTCTTTCACCATATGACTGAATAGGAAAAATAATTCTTCTCTTGAGTATTTACTAGTCTCTGAGTCTATATGTGCCATAGGGCAAAATGACTGACAGTTTTAATTGACTCAGTTATTTAATTAAATGAAATGACTGGCTTGGTACTAATTATTGTTCTGTAGTATCAGAGAGGGTCAATTTTCCCACTGATTGAAATGCATAGTTCATCTTTCAGAGCAAAAGGGCAGAGAGAGAATAATCATTCAGGGGTAGAGATCAGAATCTTGGGTGGGGAGAGTAAGAAAGGAAGTTTGAAAAAACATTTTTAAAAAATTATCTTTGTTTTGCTTTGTTTTTAGACATGAAGTTAAATTCATTTTGAAATTTAAAATAACATTTAAAAAGAGCATGTGACTTCTCTTTTTATTAAAAGAGAGAAAGAAAAAAAGCGTGAAATAGGGATGGAAAGAATATGATACCTGGTAAAGAAGATCTAGTATTCTTATAACCACTAAAGGTGTAATCAGGCTCAGCCTGTCCTGTGTATATTATGATGGCAAAGATCATCATTACTGCCATTGTGTCCATTTTCTTCCCCATGTCTATTTCATGAGAGATACCCACATTGCCTCTAAGTACTTAGCTCTAGGGCCTGAACCACACGTGGGCCAGAGCTGAGATGAAAATGTAGGACTTTTGAATACCCATTTCAGTTATTATTGTTGCTATGGCTTTTCCTTAGTTCTCAAATGTGTGTGTGTATGTATACATTTTTCATTATTTATCAATAAAAGTACAGTTTGAATTAGTAATAGATACAATTCAGAGCTTAGCTCTTTTAGTATATGTTATTTCCATGCTAAGTTATTGGTTTGGTTAAATTTTTGCAAGTACTGAAAACTCAAATGGTAAATCACAGAGAACATGGTAATCGTACAAATTGTTTAAACTCTTATGTAAAATTTGATAAGGTGTTTTACATAACTAATGAATTGACAAGGTCTTGTGGAGAAAACAGTTCCAGATCGCAAACATGTGCAACAGATTTAGTCAAACAATTTTTTTGGCAAGAATAATATGACTTTTGTAATCAGTTGTGAGCCAATGAAATACAAAGATGAGTCTAGTTAATAATCTACAGTTATTGGCTAAAGAAGTATATTAGTGCTGATCTCCCTCTATTCATCCTACCTTTTCTCTTCTATCAACCCCACAAGGCTTTGGCACAATGAAGTGGGTGACTTCTATTTCCCTTATCTTTCTCTTCAGCTCTGCGTATTCCAGGGGTGTGTTTCGTCGAGATACACGTAAGAATTCTATTTTTCTACTGTTCAACTTTTATTTTATTTTCCTAGTAAAAGAAGGTTTCAGTAAACCTTGAATCTTTAATGAAATAAGTTTTCCTTTAGCATTTATTTTCTAGACTGTTATATTTTGTATTTGTGAACCGTTAAGAAGTTATCTTATATTTCTAACATCCTAGGTGAAACAAATAGTGAGAATTGTTTAGTAACTGTTATTTGCTATTGCACATGAGGGAACTTAGGCAGAGTGAATTAAACTTCACAGAATATAATTGAAGATAGAATTCAAAACTCCAGATTCCCAAAGGTCTATCCACTGTACCTTAATTTATATAAAAAAATATAATACCTGTGTTTTTAATCTTATAAATAGAACTTGTATTTATATTTTTCATTTCAGAATGTCCTCTCAGTGGCTGTTAATAGACACTGCAAAGGCATTAGATCTTATCCAGGTTTGAATATAAAGCTATAAATATTTAATGATTTTTCAAATAGTATCATTTGAGATTAAATAACTCTTCTGCTTAAATGCAGAAGAAATAGTTCACCATCATCCTAAGATTTTCTGTTGGGAGTCAGAGCTCAATATCTTGGAGCAAATGAATACCTAAGTCAAATGGAGAGAAACATAAAAAATTATATCTTAACCAGTTGTTTCTTTAGAATTTAAAGCAAATCTTTTTTTCCCCCCCAGACAAGAGTGAGATTGCTCATCGGTTTAATGATTTGGGAGAAGAAAATTTCAAAGGCCTGTAAGTTAAAATATTTAAGAATGAAAATTTAACGTTTCTAATAGTATTGGTTATAATTTTGAAATCCTTATATTCCACTGTCATCAAAGATTCTAGAACAGTACTGTCCAATAGGATTTTCTGCATTGATGCAAATATTCTATATCAGTTTAGTCCAATATAGTTGCCACATGTGGCTATTGAGTACTTTAAATATGACAAGCGCAGCTGTGGATAAAAAATTTAAACAGTATTTAATTTTAATTTATTTAAATATATATTGTCACTTATGGCTAATGGCAACTGTTTGGACAGTGTAGCCCTGGAACTCTTATATAACCTGCATGGTGGAAAGTTCCTTTCACAACTTGCTTACTAAATTCTTTTACCTAGCAAATAGTTCTGTGGTTTCTTGAGATGATTTTAATATTTTTTAATCTAGTAAAAGTAGAGAAAATAGTTTATTTTTCAAGGTCTATCTCATTCTACAGCATGATTAAATAAGATATGTGTGTGTTTTTTGTTTTTTGTTTTAAATAGTCAAAAGGCCTATGTAATGCCCCAGTCTTAACAATTAGGTCTATTTAGAATACATTTTGCTTGCTTGCTCTATGTGTATGCATCTACTGACATGCACACACATATTTTTATACGTGGTGGAAATATAATCATCTTTGCTTAGAAAGCCACACATACCTGGTTAGGCCTCAGATAATAGCTGATGTGAACAGGCTTTCTGGATAATAGTAAGAAAGATGTGTAAAATATAGAACATATACAGACACACTATTTGTTTTCTAGCATAGCAACCTACTGTATATTAAAATTTTATTATGCTACATTTTTCTATGTCCTTCGTTTCAGGGTGCTGATTGCCTTTTCTCAGTATCTTCAGCAGAGCCCATTTGATGAGCATGTAAAATTAATGAATGATGTGACTGAGTTTGCAAAAACATGCGCTGCTGATGAGTCAGCTGCAAATTGTGACAAGTCACTTGTAAGTATATTCTGATTTTGAATAGTATTTCTTCTTCCTTTACGTAATCTTGAATGTTTAAAAAGAAAACAAATACCACTTTAGTTTTCTCAATTATTACTAAATGACCATATTTGTAAGCAATGCTCAAAAGTGGGTATAGCCACTGTTTCTTCAATGATAGATATATTCTAGTATACCCACAATTTTAAAAACATTTCTTTGTTAAAACCACACACAAGAATCATAGTGTTTTTAAATGAAAATTTTTTATCTGTAAAAGTTTCTTTTTAAAATTTGAAGTTAGATTTCTTTTCATAGAGGCTAATAATGATAGTATAGTTTTTATCTTCAGAAAGTACTCACCTGATCTCAGTGCTAACTTTGTTACCCAGGTAAAATAATAGTACAGCTATGTATTCCTCACTTTAGGGATATTCATATTTTTACATACAATAAAATATCAGAACTTTGAACTTGTGATATTTTCAGATAGGTCTTTAATATAAGGATAGCTTTATGTTTCTCTCACCACTTAATCTATATATACCTTTCTGGGGACAAGGCAGTTTCTTATTTATCACTAAAGCCTTTCTTCTTATTATTTTTCTCTATATGTACTTCTGCCTCAAGGCAGAATCAGTTCTTTAGCTACACACAATAATATTGCTCTAAATATGAATTTTTTAAATGTGTCTTTTTAAAAAAATTAATAAATTCTGTCTTGAGCAGCATATTTTCCCTAAAGTTATAATTACTTTCATAATAAAAATTAATGGGGACAGAAAGGATTCATTTAATGGAATATGCATTGAGGCAAATATTTCTAGAACAAAAAAATCTATATTTTAATACAATAGCAACTAATGCATGGTAGATTATGTTACTCCTCAGTTTTGAATGGTATCTACTCAAAAGTTGATCCTCTCAAAAAGGAGCAGATCAAATGAGAAACTATATGAACACTTCCCTCCCTAATGTGAATTCACTTGCTACTTAGAGGATATTTTTCTTTGAGTTTTTATTATAATGATTGTTCTCCTAGCCTTTAGCCTCAGGTGGAAATGGGAGTTATGCTCATTCATTAAAGTCATTGTCTTTTTGCCCTTCTGTTTTATCCACTGTAAGTGATAGTGTGACAGTTAATTCTTATGGAAATCACACATAGATGGTCAAATCAAGGGAAGCTCTCTAAATCTGAGAAAAATGTGGATTTTTATATGATTTACTAACCAAGGCTTACCAAGATATTAATTCCTTTTACTGTTCTTTGTGTATAAGGAAAACAAAATTCTGCCCAGCAATTTGACATCTGCTCTCTTTCACTTAGCACACTCTCTTTGGAGATAAACTGTGTACAGTTGCATCCCTTCGTGAAACCTATGGTGAAATGGCCGACTGCTGTGAGAAACAAGAGCCTGAGAGACATGAATGCTTCCTGAAATACAAAGATGATAATCCAGACCTCCCTAAGTTGAAACCAGACCCTGATAGTCTGTGTGCTGAGTTTAAGGAAAACGAACAGAAGTTTTGGGGAAAGTAAGTAATCAGATTTTTAAGCTTCAAAATTAAAAGTTATGGAATAGGTCAAGACTCATTATAACAATTGCTATTATGAAAAATATTATAACATTAAGACTTGAAGCTTCTGTTCTAATGACAATTTTCAAAGAAATAATATATGATACTACAAAATTCTACACGATGAAAAAGTCGATCAAAGATCTTTTGGAGTTCATCAAAACAGGATATGATCTGTATGAAAATATTTGAAGTTGACATGTATTAAAGTATTATAAAGATATATATATTTAGTATACTCAGAACTTATTTCATTCTAGTCAATAACATATCACTGATATTTAACTAATTTATGCATGTGTGTATATTTATATGTATATATATGTATGAGTTTAACATTTTCACTGACTCAAAGAGTGACAAAGTCAAGTTCATTATGTGCAAATTGAGCTTAACTGGTAAATTAGATGTCTTTAGATTTTGGAGGTTCTGGGGAGAATGTAGATTACAAGTGTTCCTGCAATACTGTCTGCTATAGAAAAATGGCTGTCTGTTTTTTGTTTAAAAATTTAGATACCTATATGAAATTGCCAGAAGACACCCCTACTTTTATGCCCCAGAACTCCTTTTCTATGCTCATCAATATAAAGGAGTTTTTGCAGAATGCTGCCAAGCTGCTGATAAAGGTGCCTGCCTGATACCAAAGGTATTCCCCAGAAGAAGAATAGAAGAACCAATTCATAATCAAATCTCAGTTTTGGGACATCTTATGGTTAGATTTAGGAAACCTAAGCCTCCAATAGAAAATTCTTTACGTGGTCAAAAAAGCCGTCCTCCGTCTTTTCCCCTGAAAAGATCTTTCACCTTTTTTGAAGGCCTATGTCTTCCACCTTCCTCCTTCTAAGATTTGCCTAAGTGGATCTGGAAGAGGGAATCGCTGTGTATGTGTCTAAATATCCTGCCTCTTTTAATAGTGCAAGTTGCTATAGTGAAATACGGAAACTCATGTTTAAAATTACACAGCAAGGGAACACAGTTTTTGTTTCTCTTTTCATGAGACTTTTTTATTCGGAAGGGAATTTAAAGTAGGGGAGAATTTAACTGCATCTAGAAGCCTGGGTTTATTCATTCATTCCATAAATATTTACACTGCATTCTCTTTTATAGGGAGTTTATTGATGTTATGAGAGTTGGTGGAGGAGGCATTGAAATGGGTTATATGCAAAATTAAGAAGTCAGCAAAGTTCTGTTCCCTGGGATATTAGTGTACTCTGTCCTTCCACTTTTCCTTTCCGTTCCCTTTTCCCTAGCAATGCCTCCGTGCTGGTTCTTAACTACCTGGAGGTTTCCACTATGAGCAGACTGACTTTTCCTCTTCCCACAGAACAAAATAGTTATTTGCCAATAATGATGCTTGGGAATTTAGGGGTAAATTCTCTCTTTAAAATTCAATTTGGCATAGTCTCATCTGAGCTTATGAAGGGGTGGTCTGCGTAAAATTTTTCTTTTCTAATTTTTCCAAAATTGTTTCTTTTTGCAGATTGAGACTGTGAGAGAAGAAGTACTGGCTTCATCTGCCAGACAGAGACTCAAATGTACCAGTATCCAAAAATTCGGAGAAAGAGCTCTAAAAGCATGGTATTTTAAACTTAGTTTGCATTTTTATAATGATGTAAATGATGATGGTTCAGTTGACAAAACTGTACACTTGCATGTCATTTTACGCAGTGCTTTCACATATATCTTTTTTGGTTGTCTAAAAGGTAGAAATTTGACAGAGGTGAAAACCAGAGCATCAGTAACAATTTGTCATTATTTTTTTATCATATCTTTTCTAAGTAGTCAAAGAATCTAGAGGAATTTTTTGTTCTTCTAGGACAGGTGTTTAAACTCCCATGTATTTATAATGATTGTGATCTTAGTATAATGGTCCACTGTTTTTATAAAGCTGTAGTAAGGTCTTTTATTTAATTTTATCTCCCCTCCACCCAATTATCTGAAGTGTCTGCTTGTCTTTTTATGTTCTGATAATTAATTTAAGCCATCAGGTTTTCTTCTCATTTTCTTGTAGCACCAGTTTTCTGCGCTTAATGTCTTGTTTTTGCCTGGGCCTTTGTTTTTATATTATTAGCTAGCTCTAGAAGCATCCTTTAGTATCTGAGCCAAGGAACTCCCCTTCTCCATCTCCCACACCCCTGCGACCAATCCCTCGCTTCTAGTCAACATGAACAGGAAATAAAATGAAAATAGATATTTTGCAAACTCTCTAGAAACTGGCACTTGAACTATCTTTGTCTGTCATCCCTACCATCTATACCACCAAAAGCAACCAAACCAATAAACGAAACAACCTTAACATGAAATGATACATAGTTAAACAAGCTATGATTGGTTTGGGGGAAGAAGTGTCTTTTATCAGATTTAGGCAACTCCGAAATGATTTGGGAAAGCTTGTGGATATTAGCCTTTTACATCTTGTCAGTGAACTGAGAGATTATGCTGAATCAATTTCTTGGTAAAAATATGCTGAATTAAAACTCTCTAATTTTGAAGAAGTTATGAAATTTCTTTTCTCAGAGACCTTTGGAAGTCAGGAAGAATGTGTTTTAGTTAATAAAAAAAAAAGGATAACTGGAATTCGTATGGCACTTCCCAGTTCATAAAATGCTTTCATTTGTATTATCTAATTTAATCCTCACAACAATCCTTTGGTTTAGCATGTTGTTGTGACTCTGTATAGACTGAAGCTCAGAGAGGCTAAGTAACTTGCCTAGGGTCACATTGTTAATAAGCTATAAAGCCCAGATCAGCTCTGGGCTCCAAACCTGATGCCTCTCAGCATGTTGCCTTTTTTAGAATCCCTCTATGATTTCTGCTTTCATGAATTGCTGGACTTCTGACAACCATACACACTCCTACAATGGATAAGTAGGCCCTAAGGAAACATTTTGCCCTAAGATAACAATTTGGTTCAGAATTAGCTTTAAAATAAGAACTAATAAATCTTACAAATTATTTCTCTGTTATTTTATCCTAAATTTTCTTGTTATACGTAGTATTTTCCTAGTGCTTTCATATAAAATGTTGCCTGTTAATAATATTCTGATGGGAGAATTTTCTTCTTTAGGTCAGTAGCTCTCCTGAGCCAGAAATTTCCCAAGGCTGATTTTGCAGAGGTTTCCAAGATAGTGACAGATCTTACAAAAGTCCACAAGGAATGCTGCCACGGTGACCTGCTTGAATGTGCAGATGACAGGGTAAAGAATCTTCAGTATACTTTTTGGTAACTTACTTGCTTAACTTGGTAGAATCAATTTGTTTAGCATCAGAACAACTGAGAGTGGTTTGAGATTGTTTTCTATGCTCTAATCTGCTCAATACTTGCCTTGCCTTGCAGTTCTTTCCTTCTTTCTTTCTCTCTTCCCTTCTTCCTTCCTTCCTTCCTTCCTTCCTTCCTTCCTTTCTTTCTTTCTTTCTTTCTCTCTCTCTCTCTCTCTCTCCCTCCCTCCCTCCCTCAGTCCCTCCCTCCCTCTCTCCCTTCCTTCCTTCCTTCCTTCCTTCCTTTCTGATATCCTACTCAGTAAGTGATCTGATAAACTCATTCAGTAATTTGTAATCCCTTTCATTCATATTCTAACTGAGAACAAAAGCTTAAAACTGAAGTAAGACAGTTACAAAGGTAGATTTCTAAGAAGATTTTTTAAGGAGGTGGAAGGAGTTGGAGAAAGACTAGAATCTGAAGAGACCTTTGGAAATTATGTAATTTTTTGCTCTATATTCTCTCAACTGTCTGTGTTAAAAATACAAATATTTAGCATATCTCTTTTTCTCAAACTGAAAAATATGACCAAATACCAGAATCCTACTCTCTAAGACACTTTCTGGAAAATTTAAGGCAGATATTTTACATGTGTAAGTAGGGTCTGTGACTATGATCTTGACTAATTTTTCAAAAATCTGTAACGCTTTATTTAGTTTTTTGGTTTCAAGATGCCTGCACTTAATTTGTGGGGAATATTTGGAAAAACAGTACTGAGTTTTACTTTAAAATTTAAATGCTTTAACAGTAGAAATATAAAATGAATAAATAACTGATTTGAGAGCTTATTACTGACTAGTTTTTTTCAAATCAAGTGGAAATGTTTTAGGAGTTCTATCTGTGTCTCTAGACTTAGCAGCACAGACTGAAAATATTCACAGAAGGCAGGTTCGTATATGTATGGTCTTAGAATAAAATGAACTTGTTCTGCCAACATAGTAACAGTCTAGGGAGGAAGCACAGCAATGTCAATTTACGTTGAACAGTTTCCATCAACTTGCTTGTAGGCGGATCTTGCCAAGTATATATGTGAAAATCAAGCTACAATCTCCACTAAACTGAAGGAGTGCTGTGATAAGCCTCTGTTGGAAAAATCCCACTGCATTGCTGAGGTGGCAAAAGATGAGTTGCCTGAAAATCTGCCCCCATTAGCTGCTGATTTTGCTGAAGATAAGGAAGTTTGCAAAAACTATAATGAAGCAAAAGATGTCTTCCTGGGCACGTAAGTGGATAAGGAATGATCTTTCATAGTTTTATATGATCTCAGGATTTAGGAAATTATTCTAGGCTTTCCTTTGGAATTGCTACAATCTTCATGTTGCCTACAATGTTTCTTTATTCTTTCTTCTCCCGATCTTTAAACATTTTTGGAAAAAATTAATTTTAAAAATTGTCGTAAAATTATACATGCATATAGAAGATGCTCAATTAATAGAGAAGAGTACAAAGTAATAATAAAAGTTCATTTTTACACCCCCATTTCATTCCTTACTCCTTAGGAATATTTCTGGAAGTACCTGTAGAAATATTTTGTGTGTACATAAATTATATACATATTATCCATTCATGCATTCATTCAAAGAGTATTTCTTGAACTTATATAGCTGTGAATGTATGTAATACATCTTTATGTCTCTATATCTATCTATCTATCTATCTATTGATATGTCTGATGTCAGCAAAGAACTATAAAGAGAAGTAGAATGTTACCAGGAGCTTTATATTTGGTTAAAAAGACCAGAAGTCTGGTAGCATGGCAAGGCAGCATTAAATGACAGCAATTAAATGACAAAATCAATGATTATATAAAGTCAGTAAGTGTAGTGATAAACTTTGCATTTTTATTGCTCAATTATAATAGTATTCTGTGCACTAAATAATATTTCATAAAATTATGTACCCATCAAGAATTTACTCATACAGAGAGGAAAAAAATTAAGAATATATCTCTATTTATCTATCAGAACCTTTTTGAGGTGTAGTCCGAATCAAACAAATTATACCTAATAGTAACGGATGTCATTCCTCAGACATTTACTATGTGCCAGACCGCATGTGTTTCGCATAGATTACGTCCTGTATTTCCCACAGTTCACCTTATGAGATAGGTACTATTATTATCCCCATTCCACAGAGGAGGAAACAAAGTCTTGATAGTTTTAATAAGTTGCCTAAGGTAATATAATAAAATAAGTGGCAGAGCCAGGATTTGATAGCTTTAACTCTGAACCCCCAAGTCCTTAGCCACTAAGCTTTACTGCATGGGGTTTAGTCAAATTCAGACCTTTAGGATATGAGTTACTTTTGTGGTTAATTATGGGGGTTTTTTTTGATGTTTTATTTACTTATTTATTTGTCTGCACCGGCTCTTAGATGCAGCATGCATTTGGGATCTAGTTTCCTGACCAGGGATCGAACCCGGGCCCCCTGCATTGGGAGTGCAGAGACTTAGCCACTGGACCACCAGGGAAGTCCCAATTATGTAGTTTTTCTTGCTCATTTGTCCAACTAAATCTATTTTATTGTCATCTTAATTAGGTTTGTGTATGAATATGCGAGAAGGCATCCTGAGTACTCTGTCTCATTGCTGTTGAGAATTGCCAAGGGATATGAAGCCACACTGGAGGATTGCTGTGCCAAAGATGATCCTCCTGCATGCTATGCCACAGTGGTAGGTTTCTGGAAGGAAAAATAATATAGCTCTTTAACTGATGATTCTAATAACAGGAAAGAAAAATAACGCAAGAATGTTACATAGTGCAATTTAGATTTTTTCTTAAGATGGTTTCAACTCTGTGCTTTTAAACATTATAGGAATAATAGCCTTAAATAGAAAGATCAAAGAGAGCAATCTCTAATTTCACAAAATCTTGACCATGCTTTTTCTCCTTTTTACACTCCTGAGAACAAAATAAATTTAAATATTAAGAGATTTAACTTAGATATAAAGAAAGTTAACCTGATTCCAAGTTTTATTAAGTATCAAGAATTAGTATCGGGCTTCCCTGGTGGCACAGTGGTTGAGTGTCCGCCTGCCGATGCAGGGAGCTAGGCCCGTGAGCCATGGCCGCTGAGCCTGTGCGTCTGGAGCCTGTGCTCTGCAACGGGAGAGGCCACAACAGTGAGAGGCCTGCGTACCACAAAAAAAAAAAAAAAAAAAAAGAATTAGTATCATAAGAAAGATTGTGAAATCTAGTACTTTAGAATATTTTCAAATCCTTTTTTGAGACAGTTTAGGAATGGTTTTACAAGAAATTTAGTGCGAGGAGGAAATCTGTTTTGAGAATATTTAGCATATTTAGCTATGCTAAATTAGAATTTTATCACGTTTGAGATATTTAGTACTCCTAGCACATATAGTGGTGTGCAAACTTAAGAATCAGAGGAAAGTCATTTTTTCCTCTACCAAGAAACTGGTTATATGCCAAGTGACACACAGGAACTGATGACCAAGGTAAAATCTCTTATCTCGGAAAGCTCAGGATCCAACTGGAGAGATGGCTTAATAATGATGATGCTTACAATCATAGCCATCATTTATTGAGTTTTTACTATATTCCAGGCTATGTTTTAATTTCATTAGCTCAAGTAGTTTACAGAGCAATTCTCTGAGGTGAGTACCATGTTCATCTCCATCTTAGAAATGAGGGTTCTAAAGCTTTGAGATGGGAAGTAAAGTTGCACAACTAGAACATGAGTCAGGTTGGCCTGGCTCGAACATCAGCAGTTGCACTCCAGAGTCTGAATGTTCTTAATCACTTATCTCATACAGTCTCATCAAATAAACAGTTTGGACATATTATAATAGATTTGACATCAAAAATCTATTTACATGGCTTTGGGCAGAAAAGCCTTTCATTCTGCCTAGAAGGATGAAAAACAACCTGCATCTGGTCCTCAGGGAGAATGCTGTAAACACAATTCTTTTATTTTTCAGTTTGAGAAACTTAAGCCTCTTGTGGATGAGCCTCAGAATTTAATTAAACAAAACTGTGAACTTTTTGAAAAACTTGGAGAGTATCCATTCCAAAATGTGTAAGTATTTTTGCTTATTGACTAAACTTTTCATGTTCATTTAGTAAATATTTAAGGCAATTTATAGACCACCTATCAGAACTTTTTAAAAAAAATAAATTTATTTATTTAATTTATTTATTTTTGGCTGCTTTGGGTCTTCCTTGCTGCACACGGGCTTTCTCTAGTTGCGGAGAGCAGGGGCTACTCTTCGTTGCGGTGTGCGGGCTTCTCATTGTGGTGGCTTCTCTTGTTGCAGAGCATGGACTCTAGGCATGCGGGCTTCAGTAGTTGCGGCTCGCAGGCTCTAGAGCGCAGGCTTAGTAGTTGTGGCACACGGGCTTAGTTGTTCCACGGTGTGTGGGTTCTCCCAGACCAGGGCTTGAACTCATGTCCCCTGCATTGGCAGGCGGATTCTTAACCACTGCACCACCAGGGAAGCCCTATCATAGAACTTTTAATCTTGAAAATAAAATATCATTTCTAATCACTCTCCATCAAGAAAGACCAGAGAAAATGAAATAAAATAGTTGATGGGATGAAGAGGCCTATATTTGAGTGCAGTTTAAAAAATTGGGCTCTTAAGTCTGGGAGGAAATATATCAAATCTTGAGATATAGGAACTGAGGATGCCATTTGAAAGTTAAGAAATAGTTTATGAGCAAACAAAATATAGCAATGTTTCACAGAGCAGAAAATAGTAGGTCTTCAGTAGCAGTAGCTCAATAAGATGATGGATTAATGTCCCGTTTAAATAGAGCCTTATCTGTGGAAGTTAAGACAGGAAGGGACACATCATTTAGTTATTTATTGTTCAGCTTACACATGTTAGCACTCTTCTACCTATAGGTGCTAGGAATAACAACAATGAACAAGACATAGTCTCTTCCCTTGAGTAGATTATGGTCATACATTGGCTTTCAATGGTGATTAGCATTCTTAGTAAATGATTATCACATGCTAGATACCACATCAGGTTGATCGCATACTTTGTTCCTTTTAATTTTATCCTTGCACCATCCCTTTTGAGTCAGGTATATTTCCATTTCATGGGTGAGAAATTTCATCCGTGTCTTTCAAATTTAGTACAGTGCTGATGTATGTTAAGCTCTCAGTAGGTTTTATTGAAAGAAAGAAGCAATTAATAAATATTTTAATGTCACTGAATTACAATAAGGTAAGCCACTTTCCTAAGATTATACAGCACAGGTGGATTCAAAGCTAGGCTTAATTAGTTGCTCAGGACAAGGTCTTCTCCCACATTACCCCGCCAACCTGGAGATGATAGTTTTATGAATGGAAAACCATCTTAGTGGATTTTGGCTAAGTGATCTCTGCTTGACCTGATGTGTTAGAAAAAGACAGTTTCTTGCCTGGCTGAAAACACATGGATTATGTTGTTATAGGCTCATCGTTCGTTACACCAAGAAAGTACCCCAAGTGTCAACTCCAACTCTCGTGGAGGTCTCAAGAAACCTAGGAAAAGTGGGCTCTAAGTGTTGTAAGCATCCTGAATCAGAAAGAATGTCCTGTGCTGAAGACTATGTGAGTCTTTCAGAATATAATAAAGTTAATAATGATGAATTTTTGCTTTTAGATATTGACAAAGCTAACTTTCAGAAGGAAGGGTGGGCTAATGTGTGTGTGTGTTTTGTGTATATGGTAATGGCAACCAGGATTTGGTCACCTGTATTATCCTGACCATCAGAAAGAGGTTTTAGATAAGATTCCAAAAAAGATAAATTATTTTGAAAAAATTCTGTGAATTTTTAATGTTCCATCCTGGGATTTTCTAAATTTTTACTTTCTTTGGATCTTTAATGTATCAGTATAAGACTATTTCGCCCTACTCCAAGACATATATCAGGATTCACCTCAAATTATTTAATCAATTATTTTCTCAATAAATTATTCTTAAAATGTAGACATATTTAATTAAAAGAGAAGACTTCAAAGTCCCTTATTACTTGTAGTTCTAAAAATAAGCAAATCGTTGCCTCAAATCAACCTAGGATTCAATGTTGCTAGTTAAAATATAACAATTTGTTTTGGTCCTTTGGAAGGTAGGAGTTCATGGAAAACTTCATTATGCTTCCTTTGAACTTCTGCTCTCCTGCCTGATTTTAGCTGTCCTTGGTCCTGAACCGGTTGTGCGTGTTGCACGAGAAGACACCAGTGAGCGAAAGAGTTACCAAATGCTGCACGGAGTCCTTGGTGAACAGACGGCCATGCTTTTCTGCTCTGACAGTCGATGAAACATATGAACCCAAAGTCTTTGATGAGAAAACATTCACTTTCCATGCAGATTTATGCACACTTCCCGAGAATGAGAAACAAATCAAGAAACAAATGTGAGGAGTACTTCATTACTGCATGTGTTTGTAGTCTTGATAGTGAGAATTGTAAATTAAAATGAGCAACTTTTCCTTACGTAGTGATTATATACCTTAAGTACTTAAGTACTGACCTCATTAAGCAGGTAGAAATGTCAAGAATAAAATGGATAGCATTTTGTTTTCTTAGCAAAAGAAAAAAAACAGTACCATTCAGAATAATCTTGTGGATAAAAGCTGCAGTAGAATAACAGCTTAGGCTAGGTCCAGTAGAAAAAACTGAACTGATGCATTTTTGCCGAGCAAATTAGTTAGTAGAAATCATATGAAAATTTAATTCTAGGCATGAATGGTTATTTTCAGTTTGTTCTATGG
The DNA here is from genome assembly GCF_002837175.3 of Physeter macrocephalus. NCBI lineage: Eukaryota > Metazoa > Chordata > Mammalia > Artiodactyla > Physeteridae > Physeter > Physeter macrocephalus. The sequence goes on from NC_041220.1 coordinate 64,400,851, forward strand.
CAACGCACAGACAAGGCAACCCCTCAAGATCTGACTTTTGAGAATGGAACTTGGATTAAAAATATTTGGGATTTCGAGTTCTGAGACATGACTCCCTATTGCTGTCACAAGGGATTATAATTGCATGAAATTCAGCAACATAAATTTGCTATTGTCTCTGGTGGATTCTGATCATGGACATAGACTTAAAAGTAATATTGCAAAACCTGTCATGCCCATATGACTCTTTCTCTAGCACTCTTGTCTCTGTAGATGTCAATGAAAGAGAACCACCCACTCCCATGAATTGGATAGTTTTATTTCCTATGGCCACTCCACTATTAACTTTGAATGGGGCAAATTACAAAAACCAAATATAAAGATTCTCAATTAGAAACTTTTTAAATGGAGTCCAAGATAAGTAGGTTTTTCAGGATCATTTTTAACTCTTAAATTTTTAAACTTCCAAATGACATAACTTCCAAAATCTGAATAACATATAAATGCAATGACATCATCCTTTCCAGTGATTTACTGAAGAATGATTTGTTGAGATTTACTGACACTACAAATGTTGAGCAATTTACATTGATTACTTAATTTGATCCTTCCACTGACCCTGCAAAGGTGGATTTTATTATCCTCATTATGCAAATGAGAATACTGAAGCTTATAATGGTAAGCCTGGGCCTCAGCTCAGGTCCAGAGTTGTCTGGCTCTAAGACTTAGCATCATAAGTAGCAGTGCTACCATTTTTACCATCTCCATTTTTCTGTAGTGAGTAAACATTTTTTCTGGTTTTTTTTTGTCTGTTTGTTTGTTGTTTTCATTCAAATGCAGTGCACTTGTTGAGCTGGTGAAACACAAACCCAAGGTAACAGACGAACAACTGAAAACTGTTATGGGGAATTTTGTAGCCTTTGTAGACAAGTGCTGTGCAGCTGATGACAAAGAGGTCTGCTTTGCTCTGGAGGTACTGGAGTTGTTTGTCTTCATTTTCATATGTCAAATTTCCTTTGCTGTTGCATTTGATCAAGCTAGGGGTTAGTGGTTGAAGTATCTGAAAGACATTATGTGCATGTAGAACAGGAATCTTATTCTTCATACAATTGTCATACCAAATGACTGAAATAGCTTTTTCTTCTTTTAAATCTCCTGCTGCACTGTAGTTTATTACTAAGTGTTTGTAATGTTTGTTCTGTTTCCAAAGTTGTGATGTTTATGAATATAGATAGAAATATTTCTAAAGCCTGAGATCTTTTGGTAGAGACATCATCAAACCAAAACATTAATTTATTTAAACATTTTCTTGAAAATGCTGGTTTGTGATTTGGTTGAATCTGAATGTTTATTTTACAGGTTAGTGTGGAAATTTATATTTAGATGTCTGAATCATTTAATATTCCCTGTATGACTTGACAGTAATTTTTTTATTCCTTTGGGGGCAATGATGCTGGTGAGCTTCCTTCTAGAGATTCTAGTACTAAACTGTTATTAAGGGATGTGATGTACATAAAATTACTTTGTAATCACCAATGGCTGTATAAATGTTACTTTTTTATCCTAATAGTGGTGCTAATATTTTCTCCACATCTGTCATTTCTTTGTATTTAGGGTCCTAAACTTGTTGTTTCAACTCGAGAAGCCATAGCCTAAAAAGAACACAACCACAAGCATCTCAGGTAACTACACTTTAGATTTTTTTAAAAAACTGATTTTAATAGTTATTATTAAAATAGCAAAGGTCAACTGACCAGTGCTAACCACTGTTCTAAACTCATTATATATATTAACTTCTTTACTTCTCAAAATAGTTGCTTGAGTTGAGTACCATTATTATTCCCATTTTGCAGATGAGAAAATGAAGGCATAGATCAAGAAATAGGTTAAGTAATTTACCCAAGGACTACCCAACCAGTGAGAGGCGGAGCCAAAATTAAAAATTCAAACCAGGGCTTGAGAGTTAACCACTGGCCTGTTCTGACCCAATGTGACACAGAAGACAGAGTCATTCTACTAAGTACTGTCTCAGCAGTGGGAAACTTTAGGCAATAGGCTGGACCGTATGAAAGTGCATTTTTGTATGTACAAAAACAGTTCAATATCAATGATTTCACATGGTTCAACCATATAGCTCAAGAACAAATTCATTTCATTGGAGAATATGATAGGTCTACTTTATGTGAACTTTTATTACAAGTAAATAATTTGCTACTAAGTTTCCAATGTGTCAACTTGCTGAGCTTTAAGAGAATTTCTCTTCTTATGACAAAAAGGCCCACTTTAAAATTTAGATGTTTGAACATAAACATGTTTTACCCATTTTGGTATAGTATTTTGGGGGAAATTTTAATAAAAAATAGAATGAATTTCCTTTTTGAAACAATTTGTCCAACTATTTTTTAGCATGAATTATTTTCATATTTTTTAAACTGTGATGTTTATTCCACTATTAGATTTTAACTTGCTCTTTGCCTATATGGTAATACCTTCATATTGTTCATTCAGAAAAAGAACCAACTTCATATCTTTGCAAATTTGGGCATTTCAAAATGTGATTTGTTTTGGTCCTAAACGGCAAGATTTTCTTCCTAGAGGTCTAACTTTGAGAAGACAACTTTTTTGTTTGTAATTAACTTAGGCAAGAAGTAGGTGTTGGGAATTCCCTGGCAGTCCAGGGTTAGGACTCCACGCTTCCACTGCAGGGGACACGAGTTTGATTCCTGGTCCGGGAACTAAGATCCCGCAAGCCGCACTGCGTGGTGAGGCAAAAAAAAAAAAAAAAAAAGTAGGAGTTAAGTAAATGACCCTGAGAGTTAATGATGAAAAGCCTGTGTGACGAAGAGAGGACTTTACAATCCTTATTGCTGTGTCCTCTCCCCTAGCCCAACAGAAGAATTCAGCTGCCATGAGTCTAGGACAGGCTTGAATTGTTTTCATTGGTGGAAATTGCGGAAAGGCAATCTAAGCAATTTGGCATTCATTTGAAGAGATTTGAAAAAACACATGCCATTTTATAAATAGTAATTATATTTATCTTTTTGTTTTTCAGCCTACCCTGAGAGTAAGAGGAAAAAAAGAGAAATGAAAACTCAGAGCTTATTCATCTGTTTTTCTTTTCTGTTGGTGTTAACCAACACCCTGTCTTAAGAACACAAATTTCTTTAAATATTTTGCCTCTTTTCTCGTGCTACAATTAATTAAAAAATGAAAAGAATCTAACATAATTGTCCATGACTGTTATTTTTCAAAGATGTGTTGCCATCCTGAAAATTTTGTAGGTGCTGTGAAAGTTCCACTGTTCTCTCCCCATTTCAGTGGAGGACTTCTAGTTCCTTATGGGTTAATTATGTAAAAGAAACATTAATACTGTTCTGAGTTATGGATTATAAGCATTCAATGTAATATTTTAACATTATGATAATTCTGGATAAAAGAACAGAAACTGTGGTATAGGTAAGGCATACAAAACATGGCTTCTTCTTACTACTAAGACTCAATAATAAAGGTGGGGGACCAAAAAGATAGAGAGGATTGTAAGGATACAGTAGTCCTCCCTTATCTGTAGGGTATAAGTCCCAAGACTCCCAGTGGATGCCTGAAACTGCAGAGAGTACCAAATCTTATATATACTATGTTTTTTTCCTGTACATACCTACCTATGGTAAAGCTTAATTTATAAGTTAGGCACAATAAGAGATTAACAACTAATAATAATAAGATAGAACAATGATTACAATATACTGTAATAAAAGTTATGTGAATGTGGTGTCACTCTCTCAAAATACCTTATCGTACAATTTTAATGCCTTTCCATCTTAACTAAGCACTTATCACGCACTGTGGCCATAACTTTCGCAGTTTGCAGTGTGAGAGCAAGACTAGCATGAATATCTTTTTCCTTCTTCACAATTTCACAGATAAAAGATATGTCCTTAACATAGATCTTAACACCCTCGGTATACAATTCTTTTTCTTTCCATATTAAGTTGAGAATTTTCACCTTTTCACTTAAAAGGAGCACTTTATGGCTTCTCTTTGGCAGACGTGATTTGCCAGCATCCCTACCCTTGTACTTTGGGGCGATTATTAAGTAAAATAAGGGCGACTTGAACACAAGCACTGTGATCCCATGACAGTTGACCTGATAACTGAGAGGGTTACTAAGTGACTAACAGGTGGGATATGCTGGACAAAGAGATAATTCATGTCCAGGGCAGACAGCATGAGATCCCATCGTGCTCTTTGGAACAGTGTGCAATTTAAAACTTATGAATTATTTATTTCTGGAATTTTCTATTTAATGTTTTTGGACTGTGTTGACCTGAGTAACTGAAATGGCAGAAAGTGAAGCCATGGATAAGGGGGACTAGGGTAGTTAACTGAATTAGAAAAAAAAATGATCCTAGAAGAAATTTAAGACAGTTTAGGATGACAATACAAGAAGAATGTAAGAAGTTTAACAAGAAGCATTTGGAGAAGCATTATTGGGAGAGAGGATTAAGAGGTCTGGACAAAGGTACACTAATAAATAATTAAGATATCTTGAACTGAGGAAGTGCAACAGTTAGAAAGTGAAATTTACTTATAAAATATTAAGATGTTATGCTCAATACTGAGCCTACTTTCCCTGTTCCTAGAGGTTGCCACTGATATTAGATCATTGTCTATCAATTACATACTTAAAAATCATTTATATCCTTATTGGTTATAAATGTATAACCAATGTATAATTTGTGTATTTTTAAAATTTTTATAAAGTTGGTTTCATACTGTACATACTATTCACAACTTGTTTATTTTGTCCCTAATAAATGCTTTACAGTTTTAAGTATGATGTTTACAAAGATTTTTGTACCAAGTTAAAAAAGGCTCCTCAACCCCTGTTTTGACCTGATGTTGACTGTTTCAAATGTTTTTCCACATTTGTTGCTATCATCAAAAAGCTCAAAGAGAGCCTTTAAGGGGAGAAATGGAGATGGTGGGCTCATGGAAAGTCCTGGAGTCAGACCTAGAAAATTTTGATTAAGACATTTCCACAGAACTGGATCCACATGGGACCAGGATCTACATGCCCTGTCTGGATAGCATTGCAGCCCAGGCACTGAAAGGGGACTTGAAAATTTTGGAGAAAGACTCTCCAGAATGCAGAACTCCAAGAGCCTGGCTTCCCTGCTGCACACAGGGTCAATCAGATTCCTGAGGGGAATTCAGACACTTGAGTCTAAGAGTGATCCAGGAGCCCAAGGCCCTCTCTGGTTCTGAGAGTTTGGCCTGGCAAGCGCAATTTCCAGTCAAAATATCATTTGCCAACGTTACTTAGGTCAACCTCTACCCACTTACGTAAGGTTACGACTGATGAGTTTTGTGTGACTCACACTGGACACAAGAGGAGTTTGGGGTCTGGGCTGTTAACTAACCCTTAGGCTTGAGCTGCATGTGTGGTCCCATCCAGCAGCTCTTTGTTGTTTGTGTCCCGATAGGGCAGCCTCTGTTTACAGTACACAAAGGTGGCAGGGGTCTGGTAGGTGTCCTTTATTCAATGTGCTCCCTGATGCTGGCACCCAGGGTGGTCACTCCAATTCCTCCACCATCTCCACATAAAACCTCCTATAGTCTTTAGGGGTGGATATATCTATCTCTTCCAAGGGCTTTGGAGATCATTCCTCCATAATGCCCCTGGACCCTGCCAGTCAACATCCTCTCTTGCCTTCATCACCGTGGTTCCATTGTACCCCCCTGGGTTGGTCTGGAGCCCTGCCAAACACCCCTTGCAAGAATAGGGTCACTCTTCTTGCTTCACCCCAGGTCTCTTACCCATCCTCCCAGTTGGTGGTTGTGTGTGGAAGCTAGGAGTGCAGTTAACACTGAAAGAGATCACATTCTAAACATGCAGTGATTATGATCTAAGAGTTCAGGAGAAAACATGGTTGGAAGATGTGTTGATCTATATGTAGGCTAAGAAAGTTGTAATGGTGAGTTTAAGATAACCAGAGACTTGCATTTGTGGTTACAATAATAACATTTAAGAGAGTCACTGGAAGCCAGAATTCATGGTGATATGCTGGATGCTAAATCATCATGAATAATGATGTAACCAGATTAAATTAAATAAATGAATTGAGAACTATAGTGGCAAGAGGATTTATTTGTTTCAATGCAAATAAGCTCCAAGGAGCCATCACATCATGAGAAATAACAACATTTTTACCTTTTTTTGTTGAGATGGTAGATATAAAATTAGCCAGGAAGGAGATGCATTTGACAATACAGAAGATAGTACCAAAACAGAGGTGCCACCTGGACCTGAACAGGAAGATATGGTGCCAGGACATTAGGAAGAATCTTCATGTTCACTGAGCAGACAATGAGGAAGTATGTAAGTATCACTTCTCTACTCATTATTCTAAATCTTAATTGATAAATTAGTATACTTCACATAGGCCCATGCCGGTGCTGCATAAATCCAGAGGACATCATTACTGTAGAGTAAAATGTGAAGGGTGCCTTCCAGAGTTGAACAACATGAACTCAGCTATTTTTATTACTATTGTTAACATTTTAGAGATTTGGTTTATGAAGGGGCAGCTGAGAGTGTGATAACACTGCTGTTTTATAACTGATGTGTTGGATATATGGGAATTAAACATGAATCACATAATTTCTACCTTACCGTCTCATTTAACAACTCTCTTTGTTCCTCTTAGTCACTTTATTAAGTGACTCACTATCGTTTCAATATTTTTTTCACCTTTCCTTTGATACTCTAATCAGTTTCCACTTCATACTATTCATGAACACACCATGCTTTTTCATGCATGCTTTTCCCTTCTACCTGGTATGTCTTTCTCTCTCTTGTTTATCTGCTTAATTCAACTCAAAGGTCACCTTCTTTGAGGAAATTTCCCTGCACAGAGTTAGTTATTTGCTTCTCTGATGCCGCATTCATTCTTTGAACTTGACTTATTACAGGATTTATATTTTATTATAATTATGGTAGATTTTATATCCATTTTAAATATGTGAAATCTGAGTCCTAGAGCTAGAATTTCAACACACATGGTTCTGACTCCTGGGAGCAGGTCCATTTAATAGTATCAATTCATTTATATGTCTCTCTCTTCAACTAGATATTGTTTCTCACCAGAGGGGACCATGAATTAGAAGTCTATGCATCTCCCTTGGTACTAAGCATAACCTGATATATAATGGATATTCAATAAAAATTACATGAATAAATTGACATGCTATGGGGTGTAAATATTCTAAACTACAAATCACAGAATCCTGACTTAGAGCAATTTCCTGGGCTTCCAAAATAGTAGATATAGTAAATTGAACTTTATGTTAATTTGAATCATGAAAGTTTATGTTTTAATATAATAATAATGATACATTTTATTTGTAAAATGTTAAATAATGAAAATTCCCTCAAATTAAAATAATCAAGAACTGCATATTTAAAACTGATAGACCTGGTAATGTTCCATATGATGGTGTCACTTTTGCATCAGTCCAACTAATCCAAAAGTATCCAAATTATCTCTCTTATATGAGTAACTGATGAATAAATACATGAATATTTGCATGACACCAAAGAAAGTGCTTTAGCACTTTGAGATCTATCTTTGGGAAGGGTAAGATCTTTTTCTGACTAATGAAAAATTTTATATCCATAAGATGTTACATATGATGGTTGATATATATGTGGATTAATAACCATTTTTTTCCATTTTATTTAATTCATGTGAAACTTGTGTAATTTCTTCAGCACTATACTATAAGCAATTACTTGGACAATTTCTGAAAAATGCTGCATCAAATGAACAGATCACTTTTAGAATATTTACTCTTTATCTCCTCTCAGGTCTTACTCAGTTCAGTTTGTTGCAACTTTCTTGATTCATTCAGTTGATACCTGGACTCTAGGAACTGGTTCCTTAAAAAAACTGAACTTAAGAATCTCAAGAGAAGAATTGAATTAAGGAGCACTATTACTGGAGAATAAAGAGCAGGACCACTGAGGGTGTTGTAAGTGACAGAGAGAGGAAGTCCATCCTCTTTGGGTGGGCTGAATCCTCACCCACCTCAGATGGAATAATTCGGTTGGTGATTTGAGAAGCCACACAGTTGAGTATCAGGAGTCACAAACATCTTCCAGTGATGGAAGGGGCATCAACAAGGCAGATGAACACCCTAAAGTTTCAGATAAGTTTAGCCCATGTCATTGGGCTCGGCTCTAGGGCACTGAAGCAGAAGTTGTAAGGGAGCAGAGTGCAGAGTTAGCTCCAGCAACTGGTAAGAAGAATGTGTGCCCAAACTAAGAACGCCTCTGCACTGTGGGAAAGATGCTCCCTTGATTTCTTTTTTCTTGTAAATTGCAACAAGGAAAAAAATGTAGAACTCCGCAGCCATATTCAGATATTCACTCCACTGCTTCTTCCCAGTGCTGAAGGATTGGCTCTTCTACGTTCAGAACCGTCTTGGATGAGAGAGCTGGCCTCCCTAACTTTGTGACGGAGTGAACAACAGATGCATTGCTTGAGGTAAAACTGATTCAGTGCAAGAACGATTATGAGGTATTGAGGATGGGAATGGAGATGTGCTCTGACCCATTTTATTACCTTTCTCATGACAGAAATTGTGAGGACACAGCACAATCCACTCACAAATTTCTTTCCTCCCACAGAATACTGGAGAGCACATATGTTCTCATTCTTTCTCAGGAACATCAAAAGCAAGCCACATTTCTCTAAATAAACAGAACCTGTTTAGAATGAGGTAGCTTATGTTCTGGGGTGCAGTGTGATTGGCTTAAGAACAATAGATAATAATTCTATTTTTTATTCTATATATTTCTCATGAAAATAATGCATGTTTACAGGTGTGCGAGTGTGTGTGTGAGTGTGTGTGTATGTGTGTGTGTGCTTTAGTCAGCTTGGGCTGCCATAACAAAATACCATAGACTAGGTGGCTTAGACAACAGACATATATTTTTCTCAGTTCTGGGTGCTGGAAAGTCCAAGATAAGTATCTAATAGGGTTCAGTTTCAGGTGAGTGTTCACTAGATGGCTTGCAGATGGCCACCTTCCACTGTGTCCTCACAGGTGAGAGAGAGAGAGAGAGAACACAAACGCAAGAGTGCTCTCTGGTGTCTCTTCTTATAAGGACACTAATTCTATCCTGGGGCCCCTTGCTCATGACCTCATCTATGCCTAATTACTTGCCAAAGGCCCAGTCTCCAAATACCATCACACTGGGGGTTAGGCCTTCAACATATGAGGGTTTTTGTTTTTGTTTTTGTTTTCCGGTACGCGGGCCTCTCACCGTCATGGCCTCTCCCGTTGTGGAGCACAGGCTCCGGACGCGCAGGCCAAGCGGCCATGGCTCACGGGCCCAGCCGCTCCACGGCATGTGGGATCCTCCCGGACCAGGGCACAAACCCGCGTCCCCTGCATTGGCAGGCGGACTCTCAACCACTGCGCCACCAGGGAAGCCCAACATATGAGTTTTGAAAGAACACAAACATTCAGTCCATAAGAGTGTGTGAAACCTCTGGACCATGTAGGGGATTTTTCTGAATCTCCTATGATGATCAGCCATCTCTCCACCTTGCTAAGGAAAGGGAGTGTCCAGCAGTTATGCTGATGATGGCATAAGGCCAGAGAACCCCTTTGTTATTCCTCATATTCTGCCTTGGCTATAGCACCTGGGAAGAGGGGAGTCGTAAGTATTTCCTCATCAGAGAAAGTATATGTCATTACAACAAAGTATTTAGAAAGTGCATTTTTTTTTCTGTGTAATTTATTGTTCTAGGACTTTTGGGAGATGCTCTCAAAGTATGTTTCCCTGAAAGAGTTTATAATCTATTTGGGTATGTGGACCAGTTCTGCTGTTTTAAGGACCCATGCTTAGGCTAACAGGAGCAGTCCACCCATATAAGGAGAGATGATGTAAACAGAACATAGATTTTTGTGACATTAATTTATGATTGGCCCCTGACTTACTTTGCTGTATCTCTGCTTGACCTATATTGATGTTTTACTTCACCTTGTCGACTTTGAGGCGCTCTGTCCTTTCAAGTTTGGCAGGCAGATTGTTGTCTGCTCTGACTCTGATTCCTCTCATTTTGGTCCTGGTGCGGATGAGAGGAAGAAATGCCTCCCCACCCCCAAAGAGGAAAAATCCCTTTGATGAAGGAAAACTGTTCCCTTTCTCTTTCTCTCCCTTTCTCTTCCTCCCTCCCTCCCTCCCTTCCTTCCTTCTTTCCTTCCTTCCTTTGCAAAATACGTTGATAACTTTTGGAGGCCAGCAAATGTGAAAAGTGGCTTCTGCCCTGGAGTATGATTTAGATAGGCTCACATTAAACAAAGGGAAAGATGGTTTTCTCTGCCTGAAAACAGTAATAGGAAGAGGAGTGGAGGGGCTGAGGCCAGCTGAGAAAAGATAAGAAAGGAAGAGGGGAGAGAAACCAGGAAAGGAAGGGGTTGGTCAGCACTCTACATGAGATGTCAGGTGGTGTTGCTACAACCTGAAAAGGACTTTTCATGTTTGATTTCAAATATCTTGATACACACTTGTGCTGGGGGGGTTCTTTACAAAAGTGACTGAGGGGCATCCAACATAAGGTTCAGGATAAGGGATAGCATATGTAGGAGAGAAGATAAAGCACAGGTAAAGAGAACCCAGCAGGAAAAGAAAATAAGAGCTAGAGGTGTCAAGGATAAATGCAAGTAGTCCTTCCCTACTCCTTAATTCTTAGAAATCTGGAGAGGGTGGTGGTGGTAATTCTGGTGGCTTTCCGTAGGTGGCATCAGTATTGGGCTAAATGTAATTAAATCTTAAGTGACAAGAAGACTCTGTTGGACTGGAGGACTTTGGAATCATTCTTCCTGCTAGAATTTGGCTTATATGTGCTCTATGGAGTGTGTTTTTAAGCATTATGGCTTGCAAACAAACTCATCATCTTCCATGAGGATCACCTAACCATGATCCTAGGTACTGTCCTCTTCTCATAGCTATCTCAGGGCCTCTAGACCCTGACCATCAGAGAAAATATGAATGTAAACATTTCAGTAGTGATCTCTGGTTAGAAGGGTATGAGAGATGTGTCATTCATATATGTCAAATGAGTGAGTGAGGACAGTGAATGCATAAATCCTGACTGCAAAAATCTGATTCAGTGCCACTCAATTTCTACTTATAAAGGTTCTGCTTTGTGCCAGACATTGTGCTAGGCACTGCAGGAGTCGTGAAGGTGAGTCCTTGAATCCAAGAAGTCAACTATTTAGGAAGAACTGCCTAAGCTTGCAAATGACTGTGATGTAAGGTCAAATGAAAAGTACCAAGAGAAAAAAAATCTAAAAGGTGTTATAGGTCGCCAAAAGTGAGAGCATTCTTCTCTAGTTAGGGAGTAATCAGAGATACAGTCATGGAAAATTATTTGATATAGACCTTAAAGGATGGATAAAATTTTTACAAGCATTGTTGAGGAAGGGGAAGAGAGATTAACCACAGTCCCCCTCCCCGCCAAACTTTCAAACAACCAACCACTCAACCCAACAAAGAACAAAATAGAGCCCAGAAGGAATAAGTAGTCCAGTATCGTCTGAAGAGAAGGCATTTTCTAGCAACCACATGTATAGCTTAATTGCTTTGAAGAAAAGAACCTCTAATATTTAACACTAATAGCAATGCTAACATGATAATAAAAATTATTATCTTTTAAAAATATCTGTTAGGTATCAAACGTTTTAAATACATTATTCCATCTATACACAAAAAACTTCAGGTGAATATTATCATTTTCATTATATACGTGAGAAAATTAAGAATCAAAGAGATTAAATTATTTGCCCAGTCATATGGCTAATAATTGTTACAGCCAAGATTAGAATCTTTCTGATACAAAAGTCCAGTTTACCATGCTAAGCTGTTTCTGAGCAGTTTCATAGATTTATTAAAAGGTAAACAATCAGAATTAGAGCAATGGAAACACATTTTATGTAAACTGTGCACTTTGGACAACACTTTGAGCAATGACACATATACATCATGGGTTGTTTGCAGTTAGTAGACAAACTCTGGTTCACAGCTCCTCTTTATTGCTTGTCTTTTAAAACTGGGTGTTCCTCAAGGTACTTCTTTTCACTACCATCTCTCTTTCTCATCCCATCACATGGCTATAATAACTATGTAAAAGCTGATGATTCCTGAATCTCCATCTCCAGCTTTGATCTTGTTGCAGAGGTTAAGAAGTACTATTCAACTGCCCATCGGCTTCTCTAGTGGAGGTCTTACTTCAAACTTGCAAACCAGGGTGTTCTGCTTAATAATTACACTAAGTTAACAGGCATAAACCAGAGTGAACCGGTCACTCTGCCTTAAGCTTCGATATATGCAAAACTGAGCACACATTCAGTAAGTAAGTCCTTTTGATTTTAACTCATTCCTATCACTTACATTCATCCACAACTCTCATTCCTATTAGCACTACCCTCATCCAGGGCACTTACTGGACCATATTATTATAAAAACTTCCTAACAGTTCTCCTTATCACAATCTTGTCTCCTTTTATAACAAAGAGATGGTTTCAAAGCACAAATGTGATTTTTATTAGCTCCCTTTTGTAGTCTCTGTTATTTTAGGATGAAGTGTAAACTTGATTTAAAAGGTCTTTGAGATGTGGCCCCACTCACTTTGCCAGAAATTCCCTTTATAGAGTAAGTTTCCTCATCTTTAAACTTTGTATCTCATTGCAGTTGCATTTCTTCCAGTTCCTTAAATACCCTGTGCTGGCCCTCACTAGTGGGCCTTTCCACAGCTTTCTAAATTTGCTTTGGACGCTTCCCTCCCTCTTTGTTTGGCCCACCTTCAGTTTTTCTACTGGTCCCCACTAAGAGGTTGCTTCCTCCAGGAAGCCTACCCTGACTCCCTAAAAAGATGTCAGGTGTTCCTCTTCTTACTCTACTTATCACTGCATCTATCACACCGTGTTGTGATTGCTGATAATAACTGTCTGTCTCTCCTGTTATATGGTAAACTCAGTGAGAACAGGGGTGGTGCCTGTTTCTTGTTGCTGATTATTTCCATCAAAGAACAGTGCTTGGTATGCAGACTTCTTCTTTTTGTTGAGTGAATAAATAAAACTCCCATCTATTAAGTGCCATTCTGCAAAAGGCCCTATTCTTAGCCATTTCCACTCATTAATTTATTTAATCATCAAAGAATTCTGTCACTCTCATTATTTTATAGATGATGAAAATAAAGCTCAGAAAAATTAAACAACTCATCCAAAGTTATGTAGCTAATAAGTGGTAGGGCAAAAATTCAACCCTGGTCCCCAAGCCCTCATGTTGCACCATGACACTGTACTGCCCTACTGATAATATGGCAGTAAAGAGTTAGTGCATTTAGTTGAATTTCATGCAAAGTCTGATGTCTTTTGTCTATGTCCCTGTTAACTTCTGTTGTGCAATTTAGGGAAAAGTCACCTCCCTGAATACTCTGTAGTTTGAGAAGAATATTTGTTATATTTGCAAAATGGAATGAATTTGCAAGTTTTCCCCCCTTTTTCCACCCAAAAGAGGTCTGTGTCCTTGAACATAAAACGCAAATAATCCCTGTGCTGTTAATTATTAGCAAGTCATCCCATTTGGAACATAAGGAAATAAAGTAACACATATACCAACAGAAGATTACTAGTTAACAGGCATTGCTAGAGAAGACTATAAAAGAATTTCAGCGTGATTTTCAATATTCTACCCCCATCATCATCACCAACAACGAAATAACTAGCAACCATGAAGTGGGAGGTATCAATTTTTTTAATTTTTCTACTAAATTTTACTGAATCCAGAACAATGCAGAAAAATGCATATGGAATAGGTAAGATATTTTGTGCTTTTCTTTTGTCTTTTTCCTATATGAAAATTCTTAAATTTGTTTTTATTCATTTGCCTTGATTTATTTATCATACTTACTGTCTGACACAGAGGAAAAATATTTAATTGGTGAATATCATTAAATGAATGATAAACTTGTATATTTATAAGAGTACAAGAGTTTTACAAAATCATGGCAGTGCTTAACATTACCTGTGAATGGTTCAATGGTTCCAAGAAATTGGAAGATATAAAATCTGAATTTTAGTGTTAAGTTTACTATAAATTATTCTCATTAACTTTATTCCTTAGTTTCCTAGTTTTCTCAAGTACAAAATTAAGATGCTTCGATACAGGATTCCTAATGTCCTCTCAGTTCTAAAATTGTATAGTTTTAACTTAGACACAAACATTTACATCTAACAATGATTACTTTCCTGATTGCAGTTGAAAATATCATTTCTCATGAAGTTTATCTTGCTTTCCAGCTTCCATATTGGATTCTTCCCCATGTTCTGCAGAGATGAATTTAGTTGACCTGTAAGTTTTGCTTGTATAAATGCACTTTGAATATGCAAAGCAATGAAAATTTTAGTTAGGTAATTGAATAAAGTTGGATAGCCCTATGAGTTTTTAAAAGTGTGAAAGCAAATTAGACAATGCTAAGAAAAGTTATTTATGTTGACTATCAAATTGATATTGAAGAGGTTGAACTGTTACCCCATGCCTACAGTTTGTTAACCCCAAACTGTAGATTCCTTGTAAAGAGATGGGACAAACAAAATCAGATTTTAGAAACTGAAGAATAATGTCTGATTGATGGCAACTATGTATGAATTCAGCAATTTTTCTCATCAATACCAATAGGATGACATTCCCATAGTCTCTATTCTGAATACTATTTAATCCTAGTAGCAAATAGTTGGAGGTAAATGTTCTATTTTTAGTTATTTGTAGAAGGTATGTTGTTCTCTTGAATGCTATCTTTCTGTCCCACACTTCTGAAGTTTCTAATAAGGAATTTAAAGTCGTGTGTTACAGATACTGGTTGCACACAGAAACCTGCAAAAGCATTGCTTTGGGTCAATCCATGATCAGACCTCCATCACGCTGCTAGTAGACACAGGTAGAGGTCTAATGACCAATTCTTTGCTTAAAAAAAAAAACAAAAAAAAACTACAAAGGATATAAATACCTTCAATTATGGAGACATTGCAGTGGGTGGAGGACCACAAAAGGAGGAACCACTCTTAGGGGAAATCCACTTATTTTCATTGTTAACAGATATATGTATATTTATGGGGGAAGGGGACAAGAAGAAGACAGACATTTCTTCCTGGATAGCTAAAATTTCACGTACTTTTTTTTAGCAAAAGTCATCCCCTAAACAGGTCACAACATAACAGACAATAAAAACAAACAAAAACTAACCTTGAGAAAAAGATTGATATGTCTGTTCCCTAAGCATTCATATGTATTTTTGTTTCAGAGCTACCATATTTTTTGCCCAGTTTGTTCAAGAAGCCACTTACAAGGAAGTAAGTCAAATGGTGAAAGATGTATTGACTGTAATAGAGAAATCCGCTGGCAGTGAGCAGCCTGCAGGGTGTTTAGAAAACCAGGTGAGTGAATAATAATATTTTTTTTAAAAAGCACTGTGATATTTGACTAAAACTCAACATGCAGAAGAGAAGATGCAGGGACTGCATAAGAAATAGATACATTTAAATATCTCAGGACCTGTTTTATGAAAGGAGGTTTAGGTTAATTCTGATTTGCTAGAGAGAGCAGAGGAGAAAACAATGGGTGTCTATTGTAAAGAGACAATATAAGCATGGTGGCTAAGAGCTAAGGTTCTGAAATCAGAGTATCTGGGTTTAGTTTCCTTATATATAAAGTGAGGAATAATAATAGCTTCCATTTCTGGGTTGTCATGGAGATTGATATGATAATGGTAGTAGGGGTTAGTTTTTATGAAGCACACAATGTGACAGGCATTATTCTCAGTAGTGTTACATATCCATTGATAATCAAAATACTTTGTGACTTGGAGCATAGCATTGATGAATCAGAATCAATGTCCAGTGAGCCAAGAGACCCTGGCTGGGGCTTACTGGTAGAATATCAGCTTTGCTTGCAAATATTAATTTATTAAATCTTTACCATAATCCTAGGAGATAGATGCTAATATTCCAGTTGGAGAAGATGAGGCACAGAGAGGTTAAACAACTTTCTTAAGGGAGCCCAGAACCAGGATTTAAATTATGTCATCTGGGGCTTCCTTGGTGGCGCAGTGGTTGGGAGTCCGCCTGCGGATGCGGGGGACACGGGTTCGTGCCCCGGTCCGGGAAGATCCCACATGCCGCGGAGCAGCTGGGCCCCTGAGCCATGGCCGCTCAGCCTGCGCGTCCGGAGCCTGTGCTCCGCAGGGGGAGAGGCCGCGGCGGTGAGAGGCCCGCGTACCACCAAAAAAAAAAAAAAAAAATTATGTCATCTGGCTCCAGAACTAACACCCTTAGTGACTTCATTATACTATATACTATAGTGAATGTGAGGTGCATAGCATAGATTAGCGTTGACAGATTTAACAAACAAACAACAACAAAATATGACGCCCTCTTAAATTTGAATTTCAGGTAAACAGTGACTACTTTTTTTAATTATAGGATATCCTAATGTAGTAGATTAATAAATAACAGTTATTAGTGTTTATTATTATGTCAATATAGAAAAGAATTAAGAACTTTAAAATGATTAGAGCTACCAGTTCTGGGACAAAATGCCCAGAGAATCCTCTGTCATGATGGAGCTAGTGAAGTAGCCAAAAAATGATGTATCTGCAGTATTGTAAAGGAGACGCCCTTTTAAAGATATAAAGTACTTTACAACTCTGAAATTGATGACTTAAATAAAAATCCCTGATAGGCATCTCTATTTTTAGCTTGACATGTGAAATAAGCAAAATACATTTTATATTGCAACTTTACATCCAATGAGACATCCAAGGTGATGTTACAGATTAGTGATTTACCATTGTAAACTTAAAGGCATGATTTTTAGGTGGATTGGGAACTGGAAGTCTTAGTTAAGATTTCCAGGATTCTCTAAATATTAGCAGTTATAAAAGCTAAATTAAAAGTTTCCTGAGATGAATGAAACACACGTATTCCTCAGAGGCATTCATCAGACTAGTGGTGTCATCACATGATTTTGGTAAAGCTAAGGCAAACAAGAAGGATTTTAAACATTTACAATGTACATTTTAAAACTTTTTTTTTTTTTGATCTTAGTTCCCCAACCAGGGATTGAACCCAGGCCACAGCAGTGAAAGCGCCAAGTCCTAACCACAGGACTGCCAGGGAATTCCCTAAAACATTTTAGCTAAATCTATAATTAGACCCATTAAAAGTATTTGAAGCTATTTTTATTCAGTTTCAAAATATTTTGAGTTTTATGTGAAAATAATATCCAATTTTATATCAGTGTCTCATAATAAGAATGCCAGATGGAGTATCTATGTCCTCCTTTTAAGATAAAATAATTTTGTCTAATAGGCATGTGTATTATTTAAGGTTGAAAACTAAATTCCATTTTCCAAACACATAAAAGAAAGCTATCCCATCAGGCTGAAACTAAATATATTGGAATTTGTAGGGGGAATTATTTTCCTAATCTACCATTCTGATTTTAAATATTAGAAAACTTTTCATGTGTTTTACAGCATTTTTAGGTAAAGTTAGTTGTCTTTCATTAAAAATAAATCTTATAGGTATCTGCCTTTCTGGAAGAAATTTGCCATGAAAAGGAAATTCCTGAAAAGTATGGGCTTTCAGACTGCTGCAGCCAAAGTGGAAAGGAAAGACATGACTGTTTCCTAGCACACAAAAAGGCCGTTCCAGCATCCATCCCACCTTTCCAAGTTCCAGAACCTGTCACAAGTTGTAAAGCATATGAAGAAGACAGGGAGCTATTTATGAACCGGTAAGGATCCAATTTTAAAGGTAGATAAGACCCCGGAAAGAGTGCAGTACCAAGCAGAATCTACAAATTCTGCAATTTTGGCTGTATTCTAAAACATGGAGAAATAAGGCTTGGTGTGGCATCTGCTGAGCTCCTGCCCTATGAGATTAGGTGAGAAACATTAAGTGTAACTTTGTCTCCACAGCACGTAGATAAATGGGTATAGACCACACAGGAGACCCACCAGTTTTTCCTTTAGTCTCTTAGATACACCTTGTTTTTTCTCTCTAATTTTAGCTTGCCCAAGAATATATTAGTGTGGCACAAAATGACTCCTTCCAGAGCCAAATATTTGGTGTTTTGTGTTCACCAAATTGCCTGAAAATAGAAAATGTTAGCGATCCAGGAATGTTTAAGGCACATAAGCATGTCTAACATTTATTGAGCACTTAAGATGTTTTAGGAACATGTGTGCTTGGCACGTATGATCATATTATTTCTCACAAACAGCCTATCGTCTCCTTGTCCTCTTCCTCTTCATTCCTTTTCTTCTTCCTATTTTGCAGATGAAGAAATTGAGGCTTAGACGGTTAAGACAATTGGATGAGGGCAGACCACTAGTACATTCCCAAGCTGGGATGTGAACCCAGGTTTTCTGTTGGGGAAGCCTGTGTTTAACTCTTAATCACTTCTACCTTCCACATTGCTGCCTAATCCAGAGAAATATAGAACCTGCCCTTAGAACATCTCTGCTATGTTGACTGCCAGGGTGGATAATCTCGTTCTGCACTGATGAGAAAAAAGACTCCACTTTCTCTTTTATTTAGTGGAGGTCTGGCCTTGTGGACCCTGAAACATATCTGAGTAGGCTTATTGAAAAGGATAATTTCATAAGAATCATAGTCAGTGTTTTTGCCTAGTTTGTTCTTATAATCTCATAATAGATTTTTCCTTTTCTTGGAGGATCTTTAGTGAGGAAAATTTTGACAGCAAGTGGAAAAAAATATGACTATTTTCTGAATCTTTCAACAATTCCAGAGTCCAGTTCCAAGCAGTAGCAGTCCTATTTTAATGTGTTTGTAAATCTTACTGCTTCTTTTCATTTCACAGATACGTCTATGAGATAGCAAGAAGGCACCCCTTCCTATATGCACCTACAATTCTTTCTTTGGCTGCTCAGTATGACAAAATAATTCCACCTTGCTGCAAAGCCGAAAATGCGGTTGAATGCTTCCAAACAAAGGTATTGTATTTGTGTGGATATCTGAACCAATAACTTCAATCTGGCTATGACTTACTAAAACCAAACAAAGTTAAAAATGGAAAGATGCTTTGTGGGCAGAGTATCATTTTCAGAATAGAGCATATTTCAGCACTCTGCTATTCTTTGGACTAAAAACGCTGGGTTTGCTCTTTTTTTATTCATTCCTGTATCCATTCATTTAGCCAACAATCATTTTATTATTAAGGAAGTGAGTTTGGTGGGATAAAGAAAGACAGAGGTAGAGGTGATAACATAAATGAAAGAGAGAAGAGTAAGAGGTGAAGGAAGCAAGTGCTTTATATTTATTATTTTTTTTAACCCTTAGAACAAATTTGAGGTGTAAGTGTTATTGTCATTTAACAAACAAGGAAACTTAGGTTTAGAGACGCAAATAGTTTTCTTAGGATTTGGAGAGCTAGAACAACATCCACGATTAATTACTTGCTGCCTGAAGTCCTATAACAAAATTCCTAAGAACTGTGACTCTTCCCAGAATTGTCAGGCTGTGATGCAATCTTACTTTTTGTTACTGAGAAGACATTTAAGAAATTATCAGGCTTCAAGTTGTTTGAAATTGCAGTTGTTTATTCATTATCTCAAGTATGAAAGTTACAAGTGTTTCTGTTTCAAGATATTTTTAATAAATCTACCTGGCATAGATGTATATCAACCCATCTAAAAGAAAGAATGAATAAAGTTCTGCAAAGATATATTGCATTTATAAGTTTTAGCAAAAATTTTTAGAGTTTCATGTTTTAGTTGTATCTGTTGTTTTTCTAATTATTAGAGCCTGTAAAGGAAAATGCATCCTTTCTTGACACCTTGTTTTTCTATCTAGACAGCATCAATCACAAAAGAATTAAGAGAAAGCAGCTTGTTAAATCAACACATATGTGCAGTAATGAGAAAGTTTGGACCCCGAACCTTCCGAGCCATGTAAGTTTAAGCTCTATCTAGGGAAGAAGGTGAGATCTGCAAAACTCCCATTTTGCAGTTTGAGTCCATTTTTCACAGTGTTACTGTTGTAGAGAATGAAGTTTCCTTTGATGAGAGCTAATGTGATTAGAATCATGAAATCCTAGGATTGGGAGGAACAGATCAGTCTGCCATTTAACACTTATTAAAGTCTACATGAGATAACACTTGAGAAGACTTCGGAGATTTATGCTTTTTACCTAGTCTTCCAGATGCTCAAGTTCTGGACTGCAATCAATTTACACCTCATAATTATACTACACTTTTTTTTTTAGAGGAGAGAAGTATTACCTTTTATTATTTTTTTGTGCATTAGTTCATTGAGATATATGCTTTTTGATGTGTGTTATGGTCTAAAAGAAGTGCTCAAAAATTCCAGTTATTTCTCTTTTCATTTGTGCTTGTTTGTATGCTTTATATCTGCAAGAGATTTTAAGGTTCTTGTGGTAACAAGTTTGCTTTCTTCCCAGTACCCGACACAATGGTTTTGATCTATGATCTCCAGATGTTATTAAACTGTTTTTTTTTTAAGTTGATGGAATGATCTTAAGCAGATATACCACATTTTCCTAGATTCTCTACAAGGTAGATTAGCCTTCTCTAAGTATCATTTAAAATTTCTGGCTTAACAAGAAATTCTTTAGGTTAACTCTCCTTCCTAATCTGCTATAAAAGTCCATTATGTCAATTGTTGCTTTTTATGAAAATATTCACTTGAGGCAATAATATTAGAATCCATTGTCCAGAGGAAAACAAAACTGTCATTTCTGAAGAACTGGCATGTATTTTCCTAACTGATGAAAGCATGTAACTCACTGACATCTGTTTTCTTGTCCCAGCTGCTAAAAAGCTCAGAGGCAAATTTGGAGTTTTTCAACTGACTGCATTAACTCTTACACTTAGCATATTTGCCTTTTCTCTTTTCCCTTGATTGTATCTATCTATCTATCTATCTATCTATCTATCTATCATCTATCTATCTTTCATCTATCTAATTTATCTCTATCTCATCTATCTATCTTTGTTGTTAGGATGAGAGGAATATTAAAAACAAAAACAAAAACAGAAGCCCAAACAATTGAATCAGGTAGTTCAACCTCTTCATTTTTACACATGAGTAACCCGAGGTCCAGACAGATTAAATCAGTTTACCCAAAACCACACTACTGGTCATCAGAACCAAGTTTTTCTAGATCCTTGTCATGATTTTTCTTTCTTTTTTTTTTTTTTTTCATTTTATTTTATTTATTTATTTTTATACAGCTGGTGATCCTTGTCATCATTTATTTCCATTACACCTACTTGTCTGCTATGTCAATGATCTCTAATTGTCTGTGTCCTGACAACTGAGACTTTGAGGTCAAGTACAGGAATCAGAATTACCAGTGGTTTAGAGCTCCACTAGCCAGTATGGCAGCCACTAGCCACACGAAGCTCCTGAGCATTTGAAATGTGGCTAGTGCAAATGAGGAACTGTGTTCTAAGTGTAAAACCTGATTTCAAAGACTTAGTATGAAAAAGAAAATGTACAATATCTCATTAATAGGTTTTAATGTTATAAACAGCAAGGACCTACTGTATAACGCAGGAAATTATATTCAATATCTTGTAATAACCTATAATGGAAAAGAATCTGAAAAAGAATATATATATATATATACAACTGAATCACTTTGCTGCACATCTGAAACTAACACAACACTGTAAATTAACTATACTTCAATAAAAAATGGTTAAAAAATAAGGTTTAATGTTGATTACATATTGAAATGATATTATTTTTGATATATTGGGTTAAAAAACATATTATTAAAGTAAATTTAACCTGTTCCTTTTTACATTTTAATATGGTTACTAGGAAATTTTAAATTACATAACTGGTTTAAAGTGCTCTTCAACTTTTATGCTGAAACATTTCTAGTCTAGAAAAACATCTGACCTGCTAAATGAAGAGTATTAAGTGCATGCATTTAAAGTTTATTTATTTGTTTGCTTGTTAAATGACACATTTAAAAATATTGTACATAGTGAAGACAGATTAACGTTTTTAGTCATGGATTTAGTTCCAAGACTGACTGCCTCTCCTTGGAAGAGGTCCGATTATGCTTTAACCACCCTCCAACTCTATGAGAAACTTAAAGATTGATTCATGATTTGCTTTAGTTAAATTTATCTTAGTAATACAATGTAAGTTAAGATTTTATTATAATGACATTATTTATCATTTGCTATCCATAAGTAATTAAAGTTAAATGTTCTCAATTTAAAAAGAAAATCCGTCTTTATCAGTAGCAGTAACAATACCAGTTGCTCTAGGCCACAGTGGTCTCACCAAGACATCTCTTAAAATTTACATGAGCTATGCAGAAGAAATAAGAATCCCCGCCCTCTTGAGTCTCCCTCCCACCCTCCCTATCCCACCCCTCTAGGATGTCACAAAGCACTGAGCTGATCTCCCTGTGCTATGTGGCTGCTTCCCACTAGCTATCTATTTTACATTTGGTAGTGTATATATGTCCATGTCTCACTTTGTCCCAGCTTACCCTTCCCCCTCCCATGTCCACAAGTCCATTCCCTGCATCTGCGTCTTTATTCCTGTCGTTATTTAATTTTGATAGATAACCAAGATTGATTTCTAATTCTTTTTTTCCCCTTAGAACTGTTACTAAACTGAGTCAAAAGTTTCCCAAAGCTAATTTTACTGAAATTCAGAAACTGGTCGTGGATGTGGCCCACGTACACGAGGAATGCTGCAGAGGAAATGTGCTGGAGTGTCTGCAGGATGGGGTGAAGAGTCTTGCCTCCTATAAAAGAGATATTCCCACTCCCTTTTCTTTCTTTTGCTCTCATTCTAAATGGGAGAAGGGTGTCTGCCATGAGTTGGTCGTAGAATGTGGAAACTAGCTGACTGAGTGAAGTTACAGATAAAACTTGAATCTCTTTTGTTGACTCTGCTTTTCACTTAAGGGATGCACTCCTCTTCCTAAACCAGTGCCCATTCATTCTTACTTCTAAAGGAGATGGTAACCTCTCTGGAGGTCTCCACAGAGAATTTTTGGGGGAAAACTCTATTTTTAATATATTTGTTTTTTAACCCATTTGTGCTTTCATTTGATAAATATATATTGAATATTTTCTATGTGCTAGCCACTGTGGGGCATACCTGTTAGGAAGGCACAAGCTGGTTTCAAGAAATGTATAGTTTGATAAGAGAGATAAGACATGTGACCTCATTGGGGTTAGAGACTGTCTTTGGTTTACTGTTATTTCCATAGGCCATCAGCACCATGCCTGGCACATGGAAGGCACTCTATATTATATACATAGAGCTATTACATGAATACAACAAAATAATAAAGGAAACATAAAAAATAACACAAGATATTATTCTACATGGTAAAAAGCTAGCCATCACGGAGAGGTGTGAATAAGGGCTCTAGGGGAATTAAAAACCAAAAACAAATACCCCAAAAATAGAATCCTCAAGCATGCCATAGTCAGTTGCGATTTAAGCAGTGTGGCATTGGTCTATTTCGGGCCACCCTAGGCTTCCTAGATGTTGGAGGCCTGTCTATCCCCAAATTATTCCCTCTTTGGTCCCCTGTGATACACCTTCTTCTTCAAGGAGGCTTAGAATTATTGCTCCTAGATATTTTGGTGGCTTGAAACCAGGGCTGGAATATGGTTTCCAGAAGGTTGAAAGTGAGGGCAGAATGCTCCTTTCAGCCAGTCCACGGCAATTTGGCTGAGATACACTTGAAAACCAGCAAGAAGCCAAGGCTGTAGGGGAGACCTAAGGGTGAGTCTTTGGGCCCAGGCAGAGAATCCTGATGTCAGGAGTTGGGGCTGCCTCCAAGACAAATTTTCCTATATCATTTATTTTTCCTTTTAGAAGCATTTACCTTCATATTAGGAATGGTAATAAGAATGATTTTATTTTTCTTTGATGTATCAGTTTTAGTTGACTATTTTACTAATTTGTATACTCATTTTTTAAAGTTTAGTTTTTTCAATTTTTGGACTTCAAACCACCATTAAAGTGAAAAAATAATTTAAAAGTATGGTATATAAGTTGGATTTTAATGGCTGAATAATGGGTTCTAATTGTTCCTGCTGAGAATGCACAGAATTTTCAGTCCTTTGACAGGTACATGCAAGCTCTGCTTCTTTCTGGCCACTTACGTGCATTTCATTATCTATAGACTGCCCTCTGGAGGTCATAATGGGTTACTGCAGGGTTATATAAACAGCAAATGTTTACTACCAAATTTCAATACTAACAGAAAGATATGCATCAACGTGCATGTCATTTGGTTTGAGGAGTACATTTGTCTTTTGTTTTTAAAAGCTTGCTATTAGAATAAAATAGTAGATTTTAGCTGACAACTATGAAAAGAAGAATTGAACAAACAAGGCTAGGTGGAAAGGAGTAAGAAAGGTAGAGTAGGGAGAAAGCACTAAAATGGGAGACAAGGTAAATGTCTTCTTCCTTCCTTCTTTCCTTCCTAGGACTGGCCATGAGGTCCTGAATTAAAGAATAAATGTTTAAAACTTAGACTTTATTTTTCTATTACAGGAAAAAATTATGTCCTACATATGTTCTCAGCAAGATATTCTGTCAAGCAAAATAGCAGAATGCTGCAAATTACCCACCACACTTGAACTTGGTCATTGCATAATTCATGCAGAAAATGATGACAAACCTGAAGGCTTATCTCCAACTCTAAATAGGTTTTTAGGAGAGACAGATTTCAACCAACTTTCTTCAAGGGAAAAAGATCTCTACATGGCAAGGTAACACACTCTGTAAATGTATGTTCACACAAGTAAAAATTATGGTGTGACTGACAGCCTTGTGTTGTTGAAATGGTTTCTGAACTCAGTATGTAAGGATAATGTTAGAATGTTCTAAGCCAGAATATAGTTAGGAGAAGATAACTAGGAAATAAGGAATAGGGTCTACCTTATGCTGATGAGACTTTCACCACTGCTGTTATTAACTGGCTTGCTTATGAGGATGCATTTTATTTTGTATCAGTTTCTCTGGAATCAGAAGCATTGTCATCCCTGTATGGATTACTCATGTAAAGACCACCATTGGGCTTCCGAATAGGATATGGATATTTTTGTAATAAGAAGGGCTCATAATTAAGAATGTGCCTTTTCACTGTACATGTTTTAAAAACGTTTTCCCCCAAATATAACTTAATAGATAATGCTAGATAGAAGGGCTTTCATTGTAGCAGTTTATTTGCTATTTATTGAATACATGTTTTATTTTTTTAAGGAAGTGAAAACACATTTAGAGACATTTGTAGTATGGTAGTTGTAATTGACAAGACATGTTCTCATTCTATTTGCCTTTAAGGGGAGCAAGCAGTTAACACATTTTCCTTTATTGTACAGTGTGTATCAGTGGACACTATTAGAGGAGGGATTTGTGCAGCTCTTAGGACACTATACTTAGTGATCTCCAAAGGTCCTTCTAAATTTGAGTTTGCTTTTAATGTAGTAATGAAAAGAATGGTGCAATTTTCTTTTTAATATTCCTGGAGGATATTACTCTATTGTTGATTAAAATTAGACATGCACACATTGTTTGCACCGCTAAACTAAATTATGCAAACAATAACAAAGGCCAGATTTCAGAAACCCATAATGACATTATTGGAGGAAGAACTAATATGACCTATTTCTACAACCTGGGAATACAATTAGTAAATTCAAGAAGTCTCTTTAAATTTACCCATTCATACATTCTGAAGCTAATTGTTTATTTAATAGAAGCAGTTCTTCAATTGGAAAGGTTCTTTGCAATAGAAATTTTCTCAGCCGAGAATGATCTTCCCCCAGACACTTTGTGTGGCTTCCTTCACCCAGGTTCTTCTCCTGAAAGAGCTACTCAAAGAGACTTTTCTTGACCACACACTCTAAATTGTCACCCCTTTCCTTCTTGTCTATCTTCCTTTATTTCTCTTCATTGATTTATCACTACCTAAGATTGGATGACCTATTTTTTATTTGTTTGTGTCTCCCTGTAATGCCTGCTTTTGAGAGGCCAGACATTTTATCTTATACATTATTGAATCCTTACTGCTTAAAGAAATTGTTTGCACAGACTTGGCAGTGGAAAAATATTTGTTGTATGGATAGATTTCATGTCCATAATTGAAAGTGAATAGTGCAAAAGAAAACAAAATACCATTTTAGAACAATTTGAGGGATTATAATTTTTATTAATAGCTTTGCCATGCATATAGTTGAAATAATATTTGATTTCTAGGTTTATTTATTTGCATTTTAACTTCTGCATGCCATATAACACAGGAATAATTTGTCTCTTAATTCCAATAACATGATTTTTTTCATATATTTCAGATTTACTTATGAATATTCAAGAAGACATACTAAGCTTGCTGTCCCAATAATTCTAAGAGTTGCTAAAGGATATCAGGAGTTATTGGAGAAATGTTCCCAGTCTGAAAACCCTCCTGAATGCCAGGATAAAGGGGTAAAATGCTCTAGTTTTTTAAGGAAAATCTGAAAAACTAGATGGATATCATGGATTAAAAGTGCTGTTTGTTTGAAAGCATCTAGTTACTAATGAGCAGTTAGTTAGTTATGTCTACTAACTAGCTATCTAGCTATTAAGTAGTGATTAACTAGTAGTCAACAACTATTGGCTTATTTTAGAAATAAGAATGTTTTAACCAAAAGTTCTTTGATGCACAGAATAAAAATAATATTCATTTTTTAATAGCTCACTCCAGAAAGGCAAGAATCTTGTACAGAAAGAATTGTAACTTTTTACCCAAAGTTTGAGTTCTGCCATCAAATAACTTGGTGATTCACAAAGTTTTAAACTTAATCTCCCTAAAGTTCATTTGCCTTAATTCTCACAATTCATCTTTAATATTAGAAAAACCCTGTAAAAGTGGTTTCTCTAAGATTGGTATCATAATAGAATAAACTATTACTGGCCAATTTTTACATACAAAGTTATGTGTGCAGAAAGAGAAAAAAATGTATGTAATAATGCTTGTATTTTCAGGAAGAAGAGTTAGAGAAATATATCCAGGAGAGCCAAGCACTGGCAAAGCGAAGCTGCGGCCTCTTCCAGAAATTAGGAGAATATTACTTACAAAATGCGTATGCTTTTTTAAACAGTATTTTGAGTGATTTAAGATCATTAACTAGTGAGGGAAAGCCCCATTTAAATTAATCACCCATGGCTACCCTAATTCCAGCCCCTATGTTGGACTGGAGGTCTTGTAATCTGATCACCCAGTTTCCAGTTCCAGAAGGTGGCCTTCCCCGGTTCTCTCTCTTTAGGAGCAACAGATGGCCTGTGAAACCTGATCTGTGGTACTGGCTTTGCGTTCCCCAAACCGTGCAGATTTTTGCAGTAAAGATACCCATTCTATCATAGCCTGTCGTAGTTAAAGCACCAAAAGAT
Organism: Physeter macrocephalus; assembly: GCF_002837175.3. Classification (NCBI taxonomy): domain Eukaryota; kingdom Metazoa; phylum Chordata; class Mammalia; order Artiodactyla; family Physeteridae; genus Physeter; species Physeter macrocephalus. The sequence goes on from NC_041220.1 coordinate 64,428,370, forward strand.
CAAAGTGCATATCGAGGAAACTTCTGAGGCTGGGAATAGGAGCCAGCCTGCTGCCCAGCGTTTATTTTCCCATTGTGATATGTTGGTGTAAGAAGAGGGTAGGGAATGCTTATCAGAGTAAATGCACCTCCAGCGTCGGTCCAGGTACCAAGTGGGTGAAACAAATGAGCTGATTTCATGTCCCCTGTTGCCAAAAGAGGGTCTTTGAGAAGGAATGAGGGACCAGAGACTCGTGAAGGACTCAGCAAGATTTGGTGAAAAATGCTTCTTTCAGGTTTCTTGTTGCTTACACAAAGAAGGCCCCTCAGCTGACCCCACCTGAGCTGATGACCTTGACTAGGAAAATGGCGACTGCGGGAGCCACTTGTTGCCATCTCAGTGAGGACAAACAATTGGCCTGTGGCGAGGGAGCGGTGAGTGTTTTGTTTAGTTCCATCCTGTTTCTGCCCTGTTGGGCTTGAAATAGCCTTATAATTCCCATTTAGGGGAAATGGGAAAAACCAATGTGGAGATGGCTTTCCTGGACTTGTTGGATTAGTTGCAGTTTGAGGGGTGTAAGAACTCGGCTCTGAATGGTTGGCATGTGGGCAAGCTTCCTGTCCTTCTAGAATGGCTGGTAGAAGTGCAGTGAGTCTATTCAACAAACAAGCAAGCTTTCTGCACAGGGGAAACAGAAAGACTGACACGTCACTCAGTTCATGATTTCACCAAATACTTTAATGTTAAAACAGAAAAAGCTTCAACTTTGACAGATTAAAATATGCTATTTTGTTTTTAGCCATACCTATGTTTTGTTTTTTTATGATGATATTAGGGACGATTTATTCCCCTTGACAGGGTGCAGGGTACAGAACAGGTAAGTCCCACGTTCTGAATAGTAAAATGACTTTCCAGTTGGTAATGCCAATAATCTTTACTTCTTAATGTCACTAGTGTCATACATATGATTACAGGTTGAATTTTTTTTTATTATTTTTTCCCTTGAAGTCACAATTGTGAATAAAATTGTGTATCTTTTTTTTTTTTTTCACTTTTCCTCTTTTTGATGATGGGGAGTCATTTGCTAGTCAGTCTTCATGTCCTGGAAGTTTTTGTCAAAGGTTAGAAGTGAAAAGAAACTTTCCTGTGATTAAACATCATCTTTGACATTTATGGAATCCCACATGTTGGGAGGATGCAGGGGCACAGGATGGTGTAATGGTTCAGGAGTATGGGTTCTGGGGGCCTCCTGCCTACATTCCCATCCCACTGTCACCACTTGTGAGTCTTGTCACATTGGGAAAGCTAGTTATCTCACTAAGCTTGAGAATTTTCATCTGACATTTGAGAATAAAGTTAGGATGGCTGTCTTAAACGAGGTAATCTGTGTGACTCACTCAGTACTAGCCTGATACATAGTATGCCCACAAAATATGTTGGCCCTTGTTACAAGTTATTATTAGGTGTTTAAGAAATATCTCTGAAGTGTGGAAGGTAGGCGAATTCTACATTAGGAAAGCCTTAAGGACACACAGACTCACACACACACACACACACACACACACACACACACGTCTTATTTCTTTACAATTAGGACTACATATTAGCTGTATGTATGTATGTATGTACATATGTGAAAGGCTTAGGTTTGTGCTATTCTTACCTTCAGAAAGTGATTCTCTGAATTCCCAAAATAAAATGGAAAGCTCAACTAAATATACATGGAAAATGTAGGCCATGTATTGATTTCAGAGACTTTTCCCCTTCAGAAGTATGTATGTAACTGAAAATGTGTTTCAAATCGCTGGCACAAAGAGCTGAAGTGGCTCTCTTCAACATCACTTGTGGAACATTGGTCACTAAATGCTGAAGTTTATCCCAAACAAATGGGTAAATAAGAATCTACAATATGGCAGCACATGATCCCTACACAGACAGCAAATTTTCCTGTAAATTAATTATAATTTACTGGACATTAAACACTATTGCAACAATTTTCCTGAATCAATTCTATGGCTGATGCTCCATCTCCTTGCTTTCTTCTTTCTCATTCTCCTAATTAGGCTGACCTTATTATTGGACTGTTATGCATCAGACATGAAGAGACTCCTGTAAACCCTGGGGTTGGCCAGTGCTGCACCTCTTCATACGCCAACAGGAGGCCATGTTTCAGCAGCTTGGTGGTGGATGAGACATACGTTTCTCCGCCATTCTCTGATGACAAGTTCATCTTCCATAAGGATCTGTGCCAAGCTCAGGGTGTAGCACTGCAAGCAATGAAGCAACAGTAAGAAATGGGTATTTGCTAGCATGGAGAAGACTGACAACACTAAATAGTGGTTGAGATTTCTACTTCACACACCCAACACCCTTGGGCTTACCAGGAGAAAATTATTACTCCAAAGCACTTAAAGTGACTTTCAGAATAGTCTTGTCTCAGCGTCTTCATAGCCTCTAGTCTGGAAAAATTCACTGTGGCAGATAATTTCCTGTTTGTAAAAATAGTCTCCTTTTAAACTATTGTTGTGATGCATCTTGGGATCGAGGGAAAAGGGGCAATCTATTTCAGGTTATTAGGATATATCTTTGCAGTAAGTCTCAGGTACTTCCATTCCAAGCACTGAATAAACACCTTTGAATTTTTTTCCATACTGTTTACTCTTTGAAGAGAATAATCATAACATTTGATTCAACCATGCAATATGGGTGTTATGAAGTGGAATACCCATTTCAGTTCATTGTGGGAGGCATTCTGTAATGATGATAGTAATGCAAGTCAATGTAACTCATGTTCTCCAAATTCCCATGCATTTTCATACTCCCATACTTTGCAAAAGGTCTTTCTTCATTTTGGAAAACTTGTTCATCCCTTTTTTCTCTGTCACAATCTGAGGCATGTTTCTAGGTACAGTAAGAATGCTGCCTGGCAAGCCTCCCCTATTCCCTGGGTCAACATTAATTCCAGCCTGAATGTATTACCAAAAGAATATTACAGGCAATTAGGACAGACGGTGCTCAGGTTAGGGGTGTGATAATGTGAATGACAAGGGTTTGGAAGTTGGAGCCTTTGAGTATGGATAAGACATATTTTAGAAGAGTGAACTGGAAAGAATATTTTAGGCAAATAAGAAAAAGACTATTTCACTACATATAAGTAAGGTGGAACTGTGAAATAGTGTTTCATCTATAACCTGCACAAGTCCAGACCAATGGAACATTTAGCATGTTTCTCGCCTCAGTCTTTCTAATAAAGTATTAGCCAAGATACATGTGGTGAGTCTGGTGATGGGTTAATGGAATGAGGGCTTAGGGTAAGGGTTGCCAGGGCTCTGAAAGTTCTCTCCTAGGAAGGCTTTAGAAAAATACCATTGCATAGCAGACTTCTCTATTATATTGTTTTGTTTCAAATTATAGGTTTCTAATTAACCTTGTGAAGCAAAAGCCACAAATCACAGAGGAACAACTTGAGGCCGTCATTGCAGATTTCTCTGGCCTCCTGGAAAAGTGCTGCCAAGGCCAAGGGCAGGAAGTCTGCTTTGAGGAAGAGGTATGTGCAGCTCATGTTTACACTCAGAATACTTGGTATGGAATTTTTTGTAACGAATAATGAAAAGAGTATCCCACCAATTTATAATTTTAAAATAATGACAGAAATATTTAATTTAGAAATAGATTGAAGGACTTTATAATATTTAAAAATAATCACAGTTTTCTCACTAAATATTAGAAGTGTAATTTTAGAGTATATTATGAGAATTAGTAATTTTGATTTATTTTCTAGTGGAGAAAACTGTAAAGTGAATATATAATTAACTGATGATAATTTAGACAGTTTCTGGCTTAAAGTTTATCAATTGAGCTAAATGGATTAAAAGGATTTAATAGCAAATTAATTGTGCACATAGGATATTGGGGGAATATTTATAGAAAATACATTGAACTCAGGAGCAAGACTTTGAATATTAACAGAGTAGTAATTAGGTATTATCTTAATATAATTATTTAGCAATTTTAGCTGGATTTGTAAATTGACTACATTTTATAAGCCTCTAGTTTGTATTACTAAATATATTTGAATACAGCATCACTATATTTTAAAAAGATATTCTATAGTTCAGCCTTTTTGCCAATTTTATTTGACTATCTCATGAAGTAGAAGTTTAGATGTTTTGTTATTTGATTAATATTTAGAAATGTTGAGTTTTTCAATAGATAATATAATTACATGGGTTTGAGTGTGTGTACTTATTAGTATGTGTCTGTTTTTGGTAGGAGGGGGTGGGACACAGATAATGGAATGAGATAAAACAAAACTGAAAAAATAGATTTTATGTAAATCATTTCTGATAAATATGATACAAAAAGATTAATGTCCTCTGTTTTGAGAACACGTTCATTTACATGCAGAGAACATTAACAAATAGTAGCATAGCAGTATTTTCTCTGTAAACCTTTTAATTTCTGTGACTGATTTGTAGAGAAAGGGGAGAGATGGGATGAGGCTTTGTAAGAGTTTGGAGATTGGTATAGGAAAAACAATACCTCCTGTTGATAAGAGTGGAGTTGTTTTCCTTCTGCCTTGTATTGTCCTAGCTTGTTGACATCAGAGTTGTATATCTTTATTTTTAACTTGGTTAATCTATAAACCAATGAATTCATCCCTAGCTAGTGGAGAGTTAACTGTACAACTGGCACAGTGGTCTACTTTTTAATCTGATGATTCTTCTTTTTTTTTTTTTTTTTTTTTTTTTTTTTTTGCGGTACGCGGGCCTCTCATTGCTGTGGCCTCTCCCGTAGCGGAGCACAGGCTCCGGATGCGCAGGCTCAGCGGCCATGGCTCACGGGCCCAGCCGCTCTGCGGCATTTGGGATCTTCCGGGACCGGGGCATGAACCCGTGTGCCCTGCATCAGCAGGCGGACTCTCAACCACTGCGCCACCAGGGAAGCCCTATCTGATGATTTTTATTGACTGATTTATTTTATTTTTTCTTTTTTTAATTGAAGTAGAGTGGATGTACAATATTATATGTTACAGGTCTATAATATAGTGATTCACAATTTTTTTAAGATTATACTCCATTTATAGTTATTATAAAATATAGCCTGCATTCTCTGTTGTACAATATATCCTTGTAGCTTATTTTATACCTAATTGTTTGTACCTCTTGCTCCCTTACCTCTATATTACCCCTCCCCCCTTCCCTCTCCCCACTGGTAGCCACTAGTTTGTTCTCTATATCTGTGAGTCTGCTTTTTGTTTTATATTCACTAGTTTGTTGATGATTCTTTTTAATTTGCAGGGTCCAGCACTGATTTCAAAAACTCGTGCTGCTTTGGGAGTTTAAATTACTTCAGGTAACAAAAAATTCAGATAAGGCTTACTATAATGTTGATTCTCCCCAAATATTGATCCATAATTAAATACATCCTAAGAGCTAACATTAAACACTTTTCTTAAAAATAAATGCAATTCAGTAAAAAAAAAAACCAAAAACTTATTTAAAAACCCTGGAACAAAATAATGCCCACAATGTTAAATTAGTGATTCAGCTAACTCAAAATTCTTTAAGGTTGTTTCATAGGCTTCAGAGAATGTCACTAGAAGGCCTTCCTATCAGTTTATCTGATATAGATCTAATATATGTATATATATATACATATATATGATATATTTATATATCATATATAACATATATTTATATCACATATATGATATAAAATAATAAAACCAGTTACATTCTGCATCTATTAATTTAATTAGTACTTATACTTTTGTTCTTGTTACAGGGGGAAGAGAAAAGACCAAAAGTCTTTACTGTTTGGTGTGAACTTTTCCCTTTAATTCTAACTGATTTGTGCTTTTTGTGAATTAAAGAAACGATGAAGACTTTTATGTGAAATTTCCCTATTATAAAAATAAAGTATCTACAAATGTTTCTTTTTTCCTAGTCTGCTTATTTATGAACACTTATAAATAATTTCTTTAAATAGTTTTGTATACCATTGTCTGAAGCAGATTCTGGTCACAAAGCACTGAATGTTGGTTATAGTAGGAGATTAAAGCCCCCAAGGATGGATTTACGACATTGAAGGCTATATTACGTGGTGAACCAAAAACATGTTCCCAAGTAAATCACTTTTTGGTGCTTCTAGGGCACACTGTTCATTAAATGATCATTGAAGTATTCTAACAGATAAGTTGGAGATGAGAAAAGAAATTATTATGTTTTTATAGGATCCATCAAGAATGATGTTACTCAAAATTTAACATCTATTTTTTTCTTAGTTTTGTTCATAAACCTTTTAAAACATAAATGTTAACTGTCCTGTAGTTGTTTTGATTGAATATAATTAACATTTTCATCAATTATTATTATTTTTTGTTCTGCAAGTATTTATTGAGCATTCACTGTGTCCCAGCATCAGCAACACATGAAAGAGGAAAACATGGCCCATGACAAACGATGATGAATGATTTTAGGGGAGTATAGGGTGGGGAAGAAGGCTATAGACATGGAAGATCAAGCAAGACATTCAAGCTATATAGGATTGAGTGGATTCTCATGGGTTTTATTCCAAAGGGTTTGGATGATGTCTTATAGGTAACAGGGGACCAGAGTAATATCTAAGCAGAGTGATTAGCTTTTAAGGAAATAACTCATGAGATATGGAGGATGGGAAGTAGAGGCAGGGGAAAGAGTAGAGAGGGGCAAGGTCAGTAAGTGGTGACAAAAAGATCAGTCCACCAGTAGGGAGGCTGTTTATTGTATTAGCTTTAAACAGAAATCTAAAAATCACATTCATGCTTCGGCGTCTGCTGCAGGAGAAAACATTTGCTCAGAGCAATAAAATGGGCTTTCAGTTCTAACTCAGTTACTTTGCCCCTTATATTTTTCTTTCAATTTTAATGGAACATCTGTGGACTTTGCCTGATTGTGGTGTAATTCTAAGAAGTATTAACTTAGAGATCACAGTAAGATAAAGTAGAATTCAACATAAAGCAACAGGAAAAATAATCTTTTACTATTAAGAGGAGAGTTCAAGTAAGATAAAACTGTTTGGAAAATTTATGAACCAAATGATATCTCATTGACATATATAAAGAAAAAATGATTAGAAACACTAAGACAAATTGACACAAATACAATAGTAAATTGGAGATTTTAGAACATTTCTACTTCTCAGAAAAAATAAGTTAAGCAAACAATAAATAAAAACTCAAGGTAAAAACTTCTCTAGTCAAAGTTACCAGTGGCTTCTCTGCTGCAAAATCCAGTAGTCAATTCTCAGTGTTTAGTTTACCTGATTTCTCTCGGGAGAACTTGACACAATTGATCACTCCCTTTTCCTTGAAGTATTTTCCTACTTGGCTTCTGGATTTTCCTCCAACCTTATTGGTTGAATCTCCTCAATCTTCTTCACTGCATTTTCTGCAATTCTTTGACCACTAAATGTTGCAGTGTCCCAGAGCTGCTCTTCCTGAATCTAAACTTACCTCTAGGTGATCTCATATAGACTTGATGCAGTAATACCATCTAGATGTTGAAAACATGTATTTATATCGCCAGCCTGGATTTTTTTCCCCTTAATTTCCAGGCTCTCGGGTCAGCTTCCTCCCTGACGTCTCCATGTTGATAATGTGGAGACAATCCAAACTTGGCACATTTTAAACTGAACTCCGCCCCATCCCAAATTTGTGTCTCCCTCTGTCTTGTTCTTCCTTCTGCTTACTCAAGCCAGAAACCTTAGAGTCATCTATGGTTCCTCTCTTCCATATCACCCCTACGTTCAATCTATGAGCAAAACCTGTTGTCTCTACCTTCAGTATACATCCAGAATTTGACTCTTTCCCAATACCACTAGTACAAGCCACAATCATACAACATAGGGATTATTGCAATAGCTTAATTGGTCTCCTTACAGGTACCCTTGCCTCACCCCCGCTCTAGGCTCAACACAGTAATTGAGGCGCTCCTTTACATCTAAGTACATTATACTACTTTTTCCACATCTCACTCAGAGTAAAGTCTCTACACTGACTCTACATGATGATAGCTTTCCGCCCTTTTCTCTTTCTTCTTTTCCACTGGGTCTCTTTGCTCAGGCACAGTGGCCTCCTTGATGTTCTTCAAATTACCAATTAATTTCCTGCTCAGAGTTTTGCCTTTGCAACTCTTCTTGCTTGGAAATTGTGCCCTCAGATATGTGTGGGGCTCACTCCATCACCTCCTCAGGCTTCTACTTGTTATCACTTGCTAGATGAAAAGTCTTCCTTGACTGTCCTATTTTAAATCGTACACCTATCCTTAGCCCCCCACCAGTTATCACCATCTCATATACAGTAGATTTTGTTTATTTTCTGTCTACCTCCACTACTGTAAACCCCATGAGGAGAGGGATTTTTTTTCTGTTTTGTTCACTTCTGTTATCCTCAACATAAGAACAGAGTCTGGAACATAATAGGCATTATATGAATATTTGACAGATATGTAAATGAATACACATGCCACAGGCTGTATTTTATTATAAGGTGGTGATCTAGAGGGGTTGTTAGCTTCATCTTTCAAAAGCCACACTGGGGAGAAGAAGCATGGGTCTGAGAAATTAACATCAAAAACATAAGAAACCACTGAGGAGGTTCAAGACTTCAGGTTTGGGGTGTGTGTGTGTAATGAGTATGTGTTGGTGTCTTGTGGTCTTGTGGCTACTGTAACAAACTACTGCAAACTTGGTTGCTTAAAACAACAGTTTTCTCTCTCTCACAGTTCTGGAGGCCAGCAGTCTGATATCTACCAGGGTATTGCTCCCCTTGGGGCTCTAGCAGAGAGTCTATTCCCTGCCTCTTCCAGCTTCTGGTGGCTGTCCCAGCATTCCTGGGCCTGGAGCTGCTTTACTCTGGTCTCTGCTTCCATATTCACATCCTCTTCTCTCTGTGTGTCTGCATCTTCTCCTCCCTCTTCTCTGTCTCAAATCTCTCCCTGCTCGTCTCTTAAATCCATTTGTCACTGGATTAAGAGCCTGCCTGGATAATCCTCGTCTCAAGATCCTTAATTACATCTGCAAAACCCCAAAAGCCTGGTGTCTACAGGATAGTATTAGGATAGGACTAAACTCCTGCTGCGGTAACAAACTGTTGAAAGCAGGTGAATATAGACCAGCCACTCTTAAAAATTACTCTTCCAACTTCTCCCTTGCCATGCCCTACTGCCCCCGAACTGGTAGATTACCATATAAAGAATTTGTCTCCTCCCAATGATGCCACTTTCGAAGAGTTAAGGGAGATTCCAGAGAATTGCTTGATGGTATAATATTAAATTGGTAATACATAATAGTAAGATATCTGGAAATTCCCAAGTGTTCATGAACTAAATAACACACTTCTAAAGAACTCATGAATCAAAGGAGAAATTAAAAGGACACTTAAAAATATTTTATTTTATTTTATTTATTTTTAAAATTTTATTTATTTATTTGGCTGCGTTGGGTCTTCGTTTCTGTGCGAGGGTTTTCTCTAGTTGCGGCGAGCGGGGGCCACTCTTCATCGCGGTGTGTGGGCCTCTCACTGTCGTGGCCTCTCCTGTTGCGGAACACAGGCTCTAGATGCGCAGGCTCAGTAGTTGTGGCTCACGGGCCCAGTTGCTCCGCGGCATGTGGGATCTTCCCAGACCAGGGCTCGAACCCGTGTCCCCTGCATTGGCAGGCAGATTCTCAACCACTGCGCCACCAGGGAAGCCCTAAAAATATTTTAAATTGAATTAAAATGAAAACACAGCATATCAGAATTTGTGGGATACCATTCAAACAGTACTTAAAGAAAATATATAGCACCAAAGTCACTCTGTTTTATAATTTATAACACTCTGTTATCTTCACTTAACATAGATTAGAAAAGAAGGAAGATCTCAAAACAATGAACTCAGCTTTCACCTTAAGGGAAAAAGAGCAAATTAAAACAAAGCAAGCCAAAGAAAGGAACTAATAGAAATTAATAAAATAGAAAAGAGAAAAAACATAGGTAAAAGTCAATGAAACCAAATCCTGGTTCTTTGAGAAGATCAATACTATTGATAAACCTCTAGCTGGATTTAAGGGAAAAAAAGAGAAAAAACCAAATTACTAGCATCAGGAATGAGAGAGGTGACATCACCTCAGATACCAAAAGATAAGGGAATATTTTGAAAAATATTTTGCCAATAAATTTGACAACTTAGATGAAATGGGCAAATGCCTTGAAAGACACAAACTACCAAAGCTCATTCAAGAAAAAAATAGATAATCTGATTATTTCTATAGCCATTAAAGAAATGGAAAATTTAGTTAAGATCATTTCCATAAAGAAAACTCCAGAAAACTGTTGAATTCTACTAAATAAACATTTAAGGAAGAAATTATACTAATTCTACACAAACTCTTCCAAAAAATTGAAGAGAAGGGAATCTTGTCCATTTCATTCTGTGAGGCCAGCATTACCCTGATACCCTCTTTCTGCCATGTGAGGACACGACCAGACATTGGCAGTCTGCAACCCAGAGGAGGGCTCTCACCAGAACTGACCAGGCTGGCACCCTGATCGCAGGCCCCTGACCTCCAGAAGTGTGAGCAGTGAATTTCTGTTGTTGATAAGCTCCCCGCTTAATGGCATTTTGCTATAACAGCCTGAACTGACTTAAACACTATTCCTTCTGTTCTGTTCTCCCTGTCTTCTATAGATAACAGCTTATCTCAGTTCTTGGTTACCCATTCTCCCCTTTATTTTTAACAGCTAAGCAAATATATATATATATTTCTATTGCACCATTCTACCTATATTACACAAGGGGTTACATACTTACATATATTGTTCTATACCTTTTTACACTTAAAAGTGCAATCTTGGTGATTACTCCATATTATGCATAAGTTTTTTCCTCAATTTTTTAACAGCTTCACAGAATTTCTTTGTGTGATTTTTGTTATAGCTTATTAACTGACCTTTTATTGACATTTGGATCATTTCTAATCCTTTGCTATTGCAAATAATGCCACAATGAATAACCTAGTGCCTTAGTCATTTAGTAATATTGATAGTGTATTTTTAGCATAGGTACCTATTAGAAATTTGTTGGCTCGAAGGACAAATACATAATTTTTTTAGATATTGCCAAATTCCCCTCAGTAGGTATTACATCACCATTTTGCATTCCCACCAGCAGTGGATGAGAGGACGTATTTCCCACAGTTTTATCCTCAAAGTATGTTGTCAAACTTAGATTTTTGCCAGTCAGATAGGTGAGGAATGGTGCTGTGGTGTTGCATAGATGTTTGTTTCTCCTATTATGAGCATCTTTTTTATGTTTAAGCCCCTTTTTTATGTTTTTTCTTTTTGTGTAATATCTGTTTATATCATTTTACTATTTTTCTATCAGATTGTTGGTCTTTTTTTCCCCTTCAGATTTCCAGGAGCTCTTTGTATATTCTGGTATAGATTGCAGCTATCTTTTCTCAGTTTTTCCTCTGCATTTTTTCCTTTGCCTATAGTATTTTTCTATGTAAAGCCTTAAAATTTCTTTGTGTGTAGTTGAATTTATTACTACCTCTGAATTTTGCGTCATAGGAAAAAGTTCCCCACTTCACTTGGGTTTCATCCAGTACATTTACTGTTTTTCCCCCTTTTTACATTGGGACCTCTGATCTATTTGGAATTTTCCTAGTGCACGGATAGGCATTTGAATCTAATTTTAGATTTTTAGTTTTATGTGTCTTTCTCTTGATTGCCATTACCACACTGTTTTAATTACTATGCTGTTTTAGAATGTGTTTTATTATCTGGTAGTGCTGCTTTGCACAACCCCTCACCCCAGTAGTTTTTTTTTTCTCCTTAGGGTTTTCATGATTATTCTTCTTGGTCATATATACCTCAGTCAGCGCATAAATGCCCCAGCTTCCCAGTCTCGGGCAGGACAATTCTAGGAAATCATCTTCCACTTCTCAGATAGGATTACATCCAGTTGCCTACACTGTTACTCTTGTCATTAACACCTCCTTTATTAGTTTTTTCTCTTCTTGGTCTCACTTCCTCACTTGTGCCTCCTCAAATCACATTCCAAATAAATTAAAAGTCTTTGCCTGGAGTTCTGCATTTGAGGAACCCAAACTAAGAAAGAGTCATTTTTAGATTTTGACCTAGATGTGAAAGATACTGACCACTAAGACCTGAGTATGCTATATAGGTGTGTGTGGTGGTACAGAAGGGGAGGGAGAAGTGGTGCCTTCTAATTTAACTGTTCAGAATGTTGCTTTTTAGCTTGTTCTCTGGTTTATTGCCCTATAGCCTATATCTGATCTTTAGACTTAGAGCTTCTCTGAAATGCCCTTGGGAAGCGTTGGTCTCAACTCAAGTTCCTTTTTTTTAACATCTTTATTGGAGTATAATTGCTTTACAATGTTGTGTTAATTTCTGCTGTATAACAAAGTGAATCAGCTATACATATACATATATCCCCATATCTCCTCCCTCTTGCGTCTCCCTCCCACCCTTCCTATCCCACCCCTCTAGGTGGTCACAAAGCACCGAGCTGATCTCCCTGTGCTATGCGACTGCTTCCCACTTATTTATTTTCTCTGTCAGCTTGATCCCATCTGTGTTAGTTTCTAGGATTTTCTCAAGATTTTGAATGTTCTGCTGGCTATTTCCCTCTTTTTTTCCCCCAGTGTCCTTATGTATATGTATGTGTCTGTATTGTTGAAGCAAAACTTCTTAGGCATATTTATCTGAGTAAGTTTCAAAGTTTATTACTCATTAATGAGGGAGTTAGCAGTTAGATAATTCCAGGCAAATTCAAAATGACAGGAAGAAAACTGGTTTAAATACATTAAGTTTTTAACTAGGCACAGACTGCTATTTTATTTCATATAATCACAAAAAATCACATCCTTATCAGTGATATGGGATTAGATTTGTGAAATGGATGAATTGGAGCTGTCCTCTCACAATTGCCAGGCATGAAATGGATATCAGAAGTAATAAGTAACATATCTGAGAAGAATATTAAAAGCAAGTTGATCTAATAGTTGAAATATACCCAGAAACAGGTTTTATACCCTGACAAAAGGCCAATTAGAGGTCAGCAAGATCAGTAACATTCACTGGCTGCAACCAAAGATGCTGACCAAACCCGTTGCATAAATCTCAGTCTCTATCTCTCTCCCCCTCTCTCCACCTTTATCTCTATCTGTATCTCTCTCTTTCTCTCCCCACCTCTTCTCTTTCTCTATATCGCTGTTTACTTATCCATCTGTAAAGATGTCTTTTCCCCTTGGTAATTAATAAGTAATCTATGGAGTTATACTTTGAAACTGTAAATATGCCATTGCCTGATAATTTCTCACCAGTGACTTTAGCATCCATTCATGAAACTGGCTTAAATCAGTTTTTACTATGAGAGTTACAAATGATTATTGACATTTATCAGTTGGCATTCTTATATAGAGAAGAGCTTTTCCTTCCTCGACTTTTATTTTAATTTAGTATTGGTATAGATTCATGAATTCTTTTTTCCCCCAAATTTAATGAGTTATAATGCATTCTTGTCATTATTTACTTTACTGTCAAATTGTCCCATTGGTTTCTATCTTCTTTTGACATGTTTTTGAAAATTTCCTTAGTTTCTGGCATGGTGCTCTCAGCTTATTTTATAGTTTTTGTGGATCATCCCTAGAATTATTCATTTCTTTAAGAAGCTCAGGATTCTTATAGTAGAGAAGAGTGTTTAAAACCCAAGGTGTGGACACAAAATGTGCTCCAAGGGCACCAAATAGCTACTTGGTTGCTACTACTTTCAGGTCCTTTTAGGAGACATAATTAAGAAATAGATTTCTTCTTTTATATCATGTACTAAAAAATATTTCCATATTTAGGATCAGGTTCTTAATATAGATTCTCAGAATTTGAGTGATTGGTTGAAATAACATGAACATTTTAGTGTTTTGATTCTTATTATAAACTTGTTTCTCAAAAGCTTTGGTTTTGTGGGTACTTGTTTTGCTATATGTTTACCAGAATTAGATCTTAATTTTTTCTTTTTTCTAATTCTATCAAGTATATAAAAATTATATATTTTAAATTTAACTTCCTTTGATTACCAGCAAAATTTAGCGTCTTTCTAGTTATGTTTCTCTTTGGTGAATTATTTATTCTTGCCCTTTCTCTTTTAGCATTTGCAATATTTCAAGATTTTTTTCTTTTTGGGGTTGTCTATTTGGCTAGGCATTGTGCATACTTAACCTGTGGACTTTTTTTCTAACTCAATAGATTTTTCCAGTGAAACACTGAGATAATTTTTTCCTAGTTAATAATTAGCAAAAAATTCTGCAGAGTGATCAAATAAAAATCAAATATGAGGTATATGAGAAATAGGTTAAACAAGTTACTTTTTTACTAATAGTGTCAAAGAATAATATAAAAACTTGATTTTCCTCAGTCATGTTACTTTCTTTTGTGAATGTGATTTCTTAAAAAATGAAACAGTTAAAACTTACAGGTTTTCTTTTCTTTTTCTTTTTGACTGAATCCTTAACCCTGCCCACAAAGCCTCAAGATGTAGGTAAGAAATTTACTTGTATATCACCTAAGGAATGACTAAGTTGGGATAATTTCTATTTTTTAACTTTGTTTTCTTTCAATTTAATTTTCGCTTGCTTTTTTCTCCCTCTCCCTAGTTTACATATACTGATCAGATATCGTGAACTAACCTTCCCAGATATTGTATTTTGGTGATCATATTACCCTATCTATAGACAGAGACAGTTATCACACCCAGCAAATGGTCACCAGCCTTATGGTAGTATAGGAAATGTTGCTGGGAGATATAATTTGGATTTGAAAATAGTAGTATTTCTTGCAGATGTGTATAGTGTATAGTAACAGTGGAACATTAGATATGAGTTAAGATTTTTCTGGAACCTTTGGTTGTTCAGTCTATCTCCCAACTAGGTGGTAAACACCATAAGAGTATGCAGGATCTTGTTTTTTCCAACTGTACAGTTTGTAAATCTCCCCAAGCCTGTACATTCCCTAAGTCTGGCTGATGCAGTGTCAGCCTGGAAGAAAAGGTGACTTTTATATTTCTTCTTCTCAAAGGGGGAACGTTTTGAACTTTATTTGTTCAGAGGTGTCTTTTTGTAATCCCTCTGGCCTGAAAGGAGCATATTTTTGTACCTCGCACCAAGGTGCTGTAAGTGTTGCCATGGTCCTGAAGACGTGGATTGTGTCGTAATTTGGTACCCCCTACAGTGTCTGCTAGGGAGCCCAGTCACTGGGCTTGAAGAAGGGTAGTCATTCTTGAGTTTTCCTTATCCTTTGCCCCTGTAACAACTTTTTAAAAAATCCTGTTGATTTTTGTCTCCAATATCTTTTGCATTCATGTTTTCCTTTGCACTTCCATTACTCCTACCAAAATTCATGTCCTGCTGATTTCTCAATAGGATAATTGCAGAAGTCTCCTAATGGGCTTCTTGTCTTTTTCCACCCCATCCATTTATTCTTCCATCCATCTATTTGACAAATAGTCCTTGTCACTTTCTATTTGTCAGGCACTGTGGGAGATCCCAGCATATCAGACATACCACCACCTGCCTGGTATTTCTTAGCAAATAGAAATGATGATATTACTATTCTATATAAACATTTTCAGTGGCTCTTCATGGCTTCCAGTTGGAGCCCAAACTCCTCAGCTTTATATGAAAGATTTACATAGCCTGGACCCAGTTTCTTTCTATCATACGTTCCATTATTCTTCTTTATGACCCACTTTTTCGTCAGAGTGGATTAGTTGACCTTCTCCAAAGACATCCCAGGATTTCTTACCTTTGTGCTTTTACTCACATCATTCTCTCCACATAGAAATATGAGTTTCCTTATTTCTCAGCTAGCTGAAATCTTGTACATTTTTTTTCAGACTCAACTCATATGCACCTCCTCCTATATTCCTTTTCTGGTTCCTCACCCAGAGATCATAAAGCATTCCTGTCATATACTTACCCACATTACTTTAGAATGTCATATAGATTCTACATTGTATTATAGTCACGTTCATGAGTCACCTGCACTATGAAAGTATTTAGGAGCCCAAGGTCCAGGGGGAGATGTTTTAGTCATCATTGATTGCCTCATAGTATCCAGCACAATACTTTGCAAAAGTAAGGACTCCATGAAAATAGTCTATGTGAACAAATATAAATGTGCTCTGATAAGTATATGCTCACTGGCAGGGAATCAGTGATTTTAGACTAGTTCAGAGATCACTTAAATATCTGTGTCTGACTAGCACTACAATCTGTACTACCACCAGCAAGCTCTGGTATCTCTTGTTGGGCACAGTTGTAGCATTATATCACTTAACAATGAACCCACATACTACTTTTCTAGTCATACATGACACCTAGTGGGGAAATGGTGCTTGTATTTGACATTTGTGGCTGGGGAGCCATCAATAGTAACTCTAAAGTCTGGTCAGTGTGAGATTAATTCAAGTCAATTCAACTTAATGAATATTTTTTGAGCACGTAATCAACTGTGATTAAGATCTAATATTTGGTTCATATGATGTCTCTTCTTCATGTTAAATATGCCAAAATTCTTTTCTACCATCAGTTATCTATTTTATACTTTATAAATTTATCACATATAGTTATTTATTGGGAAAATGTTAAAATACCAGGATATATAATAACCTAAATATCTTTGCTTTTCAGATGATGTCAGTATCACCCAGAAATTTATAGAGGATAATATTGGATATATGTGAGTTTCTCTAAACTCATTTTGATGATGATGGTGTTTATTATAAGCTTATCTGGTATCTTCCAGAAATATTAATGCTTCTCAAAAGTAATGTAATTAAATATAAACCATATCAAAAATAAATAGTGTTAATCATAAAATTCAGATGAGGCAATTGAATTGTCAAGAAGTTGTAAAACTTATAGCCTTCACACTTTGATAATTTCCTGAGGTTAGTCTGCAAGTGGGTGTTCCTATGAGTTTTTGGTTGGACATAAATCGAAATTCTGCAGGTCATCATTGTGTACTCTGTGTGGACTGTTGCAGCACCATCATTGCATTTGCTCAATATATTCAGGAGGCATCCTTTGAAGAAGTAGAAATGTTGGTAAAAGCCATGACAGAATACAGAGATAAATGCTTGGCTGACATGACACTCCCAGAGTGTTCAAAATTAGCTGTAAGTAAATTGTTTGCATTTCCTAAACAAACAAGCTTATTTGTCAACACCGAGATAATTTTTGCCTTGGAAATATAAAAAGAGAGATGCTCTATGGCCCTCATTTTTATTTTTTAATTAAAAAAACATTTAAAAAAAACCAGAAATTTATTCTCTTACAATTCTGGAGGCCAGATGCCTAAAATCAAGGTGTTGTAGGGTGCGCTCCCTGTAGAGGCTCTAGGGAAGAATCTGTTGAATGCTTTTCTCTTAACTTGTGATAACCAGCGATCCTCGGCATTCTTTGACTTATAATTACCTCGCTCCAATCTCTGCCTCTGTCATCACATGGCCATCTTCTCTCTGAGTCTCTTCCCCTCGCCTTATAGGGACAGCAGTCACATTGGATAAGACCCTCTCAATAACTTGGTTCCATCTGCTGAGACCCTATTTCCAAATAAGGTCCCATACACAGGTATGGGGATTAGGAATTGAACATAACTTTTGGGGGGACATTTTTCAACCCACAACAATGAGTATCTGGCTAGTCTCATTACAAGATTCCAATAATGAATTCTTCCTCCACCTGAATGAATTTGGACCTTGAAGCCAACTTGGGAATAAGGAAGAGTTAGTTCCATGTACCAACATAGTGGCCAAAAGCTGATGTCTCCAGAAGGACACTAAAAAAGCTGAAACGTACAGGGGCCTGAGGAGTGCTATTTTCTGCCATCTCTACTAAATCACCACTCAAATGTGGTTTTGGGACAGAATGAGAGTCTCTGTTCAAAATATGTATTTTAATTTTATCTATAACCCAGAGAAACAATTAATATAGGAACTGCTCATAGCAGAAATCATGGTGAGGGAGGTGAGTAATGCAGATCTTAGATTTCTAAAAGCATCATCTCTTGGTGTCAGGAAGGAGAAAACTGGGCCCCTCATTTTTTAAAAAAAATTAATTAATTAATTAATTTTGGCGGGGAGCTGTGTTGGGTCTTCGTTGCTGCACGTGGCCTTTCTCTAGTTGCGGCGAGCGGGGGCTACTCTTCATTGCGGTGCGCGGGCTTCTCATTGAGGTGGCTTCTCTTGTTGCAGAGTATGGGCTCTAGGCACATGGGCTTCAGTAGTTGTGGCACACAGACTTAGTTGCTCCGTGGCATGTGGGATCTTCCCAGACCAGGGATGGAACCTGTGTCCCCTGCATTGGCAGGCAGATTCTTAACCACTGTGCCACCAGGGAAGTCCCTGGGCCCCTCATTTTTATTTTGCCTGACTTTAGTATTTAGGGTAAGGCACTTTCCTAGGAGATGCAATTCTGTGTAATGATGCACAGGAGAACTTGGTTATGAGCTTGCAGTCCACGCCGTAAGTATACAGGCAGGAAGACAAGCAATAGCCTGGCAAAGCGCACGGAAGTAGAGGTACCTTCCTTACCTGCCTCTCTCAATATGTACTCTGCTGTCACACCCCCTTTTCTTGGCCTCCTCCCAATAGAGTCACCATCTGCATCTCTAGAAAACTATTACTAAACATTACCACTAAATACTTCACCAACCCATTACACTCTGACCATGTCACCTTGGAAGAGAAGGAAAAAGCCATTATGTAAGAGAAATGTAGGCAGTAGAGAAATAGGAAGAGGTTGAAGGGCCTCAGGATAAGAGAGAGAAAACTTCCCAAAGTGTGGGATGGTGGTCAAGGGTGTGGATAAAGATGCTCTGCTGGTAATATTGGGAAAATTTGGGAATCTCTTTTGCAAAAGGTGACACTCACCACTCATTGTCTCCATTGTGTCATCTCAGAAGGTTGAAAAATGTCACAATAAATAAAAAATGTCTTTTACTTTTCTGTTGTGCAGAATGATGTATTACTGGAAAATATATGTACTATGGAGGGACTGCCACAAAAGCATAATTTTTCACACTGCTGCCATAAGGCTGACTTTGAAAGAAAACATTGTTTCCTCCATAATAAGAAAGCTGATGTAGGATTTTTGCCTCCTCTCCCTACTCTGGATCCTGAAGAGAAATGCCAGACTTATAAAAATAACAGAGAATCTCTTCTAAACAAGTAAGTTTGATTTTAGTAGAAAAATGATTTAATTGAAGAATTATTCTTAGGCTAAATCCAATATCTCTTCCAAAGGAACATAGCTGGGTTTCTTGATCATTTAGTTCATTCAACATGCATTTGTGTGTCAGATTCTGTGGTCATTGCTGAGGAGATGAACAAAATATGAAACCGGCTTTCAAGATCCTTTCATTGTGATGTGTATTTTCTAATGGGATGAGCCCCAGAACTGAAGGGTGTGCATGGCACCAAAGTTCTACTGGGAAATAATATAGTCTTTCAATGGAGAGTTATAGCTTTTACTAAGGGTAAACATTACATCAATGGATGTTTAGCAAAAATCTGTTTTCAGTAGTGTAGTAGTTGTAGAAGCAGAGACTTTTTCTGGAAAGCTTAAACCACAAAGCTTGTTTGAACATAAGTGATTATGATCTCCGAATCTTGGATGGAGTGTGTATAGGTAGCTGTTCTTTGAACCTGAAAAGGAGAGATGCTGACCATCTGGCATGATAGGGGAAGAAAAAGAATAGCCAGAGCCCTGTGTTCACGAGTAGAATGGCAATCATCATTCTTCTTTGGGAGTTGGCAACTTCAGTGATACAACTTTTATTGGAGGCTTGATAACGCTGCCTTCCATTGAAGCCTTCAGTAATGGGAAATTCTTCTTCCTCTCACCTTTACTTTCACAACTTGTTCTTCTTGTCTTTTTAAATCTTCTCTCTTCCTTCCCTTGTCTACCATTCCTTCATTACCTTCCTGTTTTTTTCTTTCCCTCCTTCCTTCCTTTTTTCTTTTATAGTTATATCTACGAAGTTTCCAGAAGGAACCCCTATGTTTTTGCCCCTACACTTCTTACTGCTGCTGCTCGTTTTGAGGAGATGACTAAAACATGTTGTGAAGAACAAGAAAAAGCTAACTGCTTTCGAACAAAGGTGGGTATTACATTTGTTTTCTTAAAAGGACAAGGATTCATCCCAAACTGTAGATCTTTACTTAAAATTAAATTATAGCAAAAGAGTTGTTTACCATTTAAAAACCATTCTCTTGCCAATTTCACTGTTTTTTCAACCCATTGGCCACCTGCTACTAATCTAAATTTCTTATTACCTGAGACCCTTGAAAGACAATTGCCCATTTCTAGGGTCTCTCTTCTGGCTTTGTCTTCCTTGTGAATTGGAAGGAAATGCTAGTGGGTAAATAACCAGGGTAAAAATGACATTTTATCTTCTATCTTGGACAAGTCCTCTTTTGACTACCCATAATACTGAATCATCCTGGTAGAGATGGACAAGCTCACAGCACTCTTCACCACTCATCTTCCCATCAAGTATAATTCAGTCATTGGGAAGACTGGCCCCACCTTTATAATAAACCACAAATTTATATTTTGGTATGTACATTTCCTGAGATAAAAACCCCGTAATTTTCTGTTTCTGAGCAAAGTTTGGAATTGTTTGGTTGACATGTGGTTAAGAAATAAGAGAATAGTGGGATTTTGCTCTTGCTTCAACAGAATTTCTCTTTATCCTTCAGGCAGAAACTTTCATACAATATTTAAAAGCATTATCTTCTTATCAAAAAAATGTCTGTGGGGCACTTATGAAATTTGGACCACAAATCTTAAAATCTATGTGAGTTTTATAATAAGTATTTTGTTTCTACTTGTATTTTCTTGTCTAAGTCCCATTTTTGTTAAATCATTGATGACTTTTTATTTATACTCTTCCTAGTTCCTCAAGGGTTTTGAGGTTGAGCTCAGTCTGGGTGGATTACTCAGATCAGGACATTAGGTCTGGATGAGAGAAGACCTGCAAAGTGGGGAGACCCCAGAGAGAAAAAGGAGTACTTATGAGTTAGTTTCTGGTTAGTTGGGAATCTGAGTGGGTCTAGGAGTTCTGAACATGAGTTTTAAAACCTTCAAGTGCTTTAGACATGACTTATCCATCCATCTTTGACTTTAATGACTAGGAGACTACCCTCTAGGGATAAATTTTATTTTACATGCTTACCCTAGCCAACTAGCAATGATGCTAGTGCAATGTTTTGTGAAAAATTCTGAGATTTCAAATAGATCAGCAGGAAAGGATTCTGTGATGAATAACCTATGCCAGCCATGGGCTCACAACAAGAAATGGTGGTCATGAAAAGAAGTGTTTTGCTATAACAATTATGGAAGAGGGCACATCTCTCAGGCCCTTTTTTTCCCAGTCCTGATCTAGGACTCAAAATGCCAACCTAGGATTTTCAAATTGATCATGTGGGCCATGCAATGTATAAACATTGGTAAAGCCATCAGTGAAAAAAACAAGAGTACCACATGCTTACTGCAGCTATTTATACTGTATTAGCAAAGAGCTCCTTCTTGCCTTACTTGCTGTTCAAGTTGTTTTAGTGGTTTATCAATTCTATTTCCAGAAACATTGCTGTACTTAGTCAAAAATTCCCCAAGATTGAATTTAAAGAACTTATCTCCCTCCTAGAAGATGTTTCTTCCAAATATGATGGATGCTGTGAAGGGGATGTTGTGCAGTGCATCCATGGCAGGGTAAATATTCTATAAAACCAAGTAAAAATAGTGATTTTTGGGGTGGCTATTTTTTATTTTGAAGTTGCCCTAATGTGTGGCTACTCACCACAATAAAATCAGAATGTTGATAAATTGGTTGGGATTAACAAATAACACTACTATATATAAACTAGATAAACAACAAGGACCTCCTGTATAGCACAGGGAACTATATTCAATATCTTGTAATAGCCTATAATGGAAAAGAAACTGAAAAAAGAATATATACATATTCTTTTATATACATATATATTCAGTTATATATATAACTGAATCACTTTGCTGTACACCTGAAACTAACACAACATTGTAAATCACGTATACTTCAACAAAAAATAAATTGTTAAATAATAACATAAAATAAATAAAATAAAAAATAAAATGTTAACAAATAAGACGAAATAAAACTTTGGAGCTTTTTATACATGGGATTGTTTTTAGATTACTAAGCAGATTCTATTTTATATGACTAAATGCACATGACATAAACTCCAGGAATTTAGAATTTGTGGACATTAATTTAGGCCAGACTAAAGTTTTCTTTAATATTGCAAATACTCTTTAGC
Organism: Physeter macrocephalus; assembly: GCF_002837175.3. Lineage (NCBI taxonomy): Eukaryota > Metazoa > Chordata > Mammalia > Artiodactyla > Physeteridae > Physeter > Physeter macrocephalus. Next base: position 64,450,752 of record NC_041220.1, read on the forward strand.
TATATTAGAAATTAACAGTAAAGCTCAGAAAATGATTCATCTTTATGTTTTTAAGAGCTGCTTTCTCTGAGTTTCTTCAGGCTATTTAGGAACAGTCTTTCCAGAAAAATAAATATGTTAATTTAAAATAACTCTTACTCTAGTCTTTAAAGTGATTCTCTAATGACATATACTGGTAAATATATTGTTGACCTAGTTGAAGTTGTTTATGCATACGAAGGTAACACAATTTCATTAAAAATATCCCGACTTCTTAGTTGAAATTAGGCTTTTTCTTAGTCACTTTTAATTAGTCTTAGTGTTTTAAATTCACAAGGAAACATCATGTTAATTAGACAACTTGAATTTTAGAATATGAAGATATGTACATTTTATTTCAAGTAGTGGACAGTAGATATCACCAAGAATTATTTTGTCCTTAACTGTATTTCAATGAAAAGAAATCTCACTCGCTATTTACTTTTGTACTGTTTGTTTGTTTATGGGGATGTTGGTTTTATAATATTAAATATAATGTACTGAAAGGATATAATTGAAGATTTTTACCTGATGTTTGGAGCTGAGACTAAGGGATCATATTATATTCTTAATATCCCTTTCTTTGATGGTTTTATGTAGAAATAAGAGGAATAGAATTGTAATTTATTCAAAATAGAAATTAATTCTCAGACAATAAGAGATGTGTTGCCTAGAACGATGATGGCCTTAGGGGAAATGTATATATGTGTGCAAAGACGGGCTCCCTGGTTTTAGGCGGTTTGTTGGAAACATGGTGCCAGCCTCCTTTCCATTTCTCACCTCAGCCTAGAGCTTCATCTCATTCCTTATCCTCAGTGTTCTCCAGAAGATTCCAGGCCGGGGAACAGCTTGAGCAAAGTCAGAGAGTCTGGAATAGCCTGGTGCTTTGACAGAACTCAATGTAGTTCATGGGACGCTAAGACAGAGAGTAGGAGGAATGTACAGCCTAATTCTGGAGCATCTGGAGAGAGGATTAGAGGCTAGACTAGCTTTTAAAAAATTATCCAACTAATGTGTAACCAAGATAGCTTCACCCTCTCCCTTATTCCCATAACTTTATATGGAGGTCAGAATTGGGTAGGGAGAATAGGGAGAGGGGAGAGAGTAGGGCTTACTATTTTGTACGTTATTTGATAATTTGAACAGCTTCAAATTAATAATATGTATAGGAAAATGACAACAATGAGCAGAATATCTCCTTATGTTTGAGAAGCCTTCATCTGGTAATTGCTGTAGTGGTTCATTTGTTTACCATTCTTTCATTCACTTAGCAAATATTTCTTGAGTTTCTACTATATACTTGGCAATGTGGTTTCAGGCCATAAGAGAAGAAATCTAGGATTATAGATATTACAGGAACATGTCTTTGGTGGCCCTCATTAAAGTACAGATGAATTCTCATGGTAAAGAAACAGCATTTAGAATTTAAAATGCCGATACACCAGTGGAGTAGGGGTAAAGTATTTAAAAGATTAATACTTAACAATGAATGTAAACTTATGAGTCTATTTTTCATAATTATATCATCTAAAATCCTTAGAAATAAAGCTTGTCTTAATATGAAAGTTCATTGTATTAAATCAATACAAAATTTAATTATCTATCAAATTAGCTGATGAAACAAGTCCAGATGTTATGCACATGGTTGATTTTGCGTTGATTTTTGAAGGAAAATCCAGCCCTGAAGATATTGTGAAAATAAAGTCATTTCCCATTCTTATTTGATACAGAGCAAGGTTGTGAGCCATATTTGTTCAAAACAAGATTCCATCTCCAGCAAAATTAAAGAGTGCTGTGAAAAGAAAATACCAGAGCGCGGCGAGTGCATAATTTACTCAAATAAAGATGATAGACCAAACAACTTACCCTTAAGAGAAGCAAAGTTTACTGAAAGCGAAAATGTGTGTGAGGAACGAGATGCTGACCAAGAGAACTTCATGGCCGAGTAACATAACTCTTGACATTTATCAGCAAAACAGAAACTTTGGATTTGACCAATTTTGGCTAACTTGGGTGGAAGGAATAAGGATCATTTAAATCACATAAGTATTGGGTCTCACCTAATTTTAAGAGTCATGGCTATCGATTCTAGTCGTTTTACATGATTTTAAGAAAATGCAACTGGGTTATGATGTGATGGCTAACATTTATTGAGTACTTGATATGTGCCAGACAATGGGCTAAGTACTTTATATGCAGTCATGTAAAATAAGTGCGATTTCTCCCAATTTTCAGATGAGCAAACTGAGGTACAGAGAAGTTAAGTAACTTGTTCAAGTTTCACAGCTAAAATATGGCAGAGTAGGGATTAGACCCCAGGAGGTCTGGCCTGAGAAGTTGCAGGCTTACCTGCCATGCTCTGCCCTCCACTGCCATCCCTCCCCCTACACAGCTGCCCAGCTGTTCAGGGGAAGACTAGTTGACTTGGAGCCAAAAGGACTAGATTTGAGTCCTGGTTGAGTCAGTGGGACAAGAGTTAACCTCTCTGTATTTTAGGTAATCATATATAAAATTCATATAAGAATATTTGTTCATTCCAAATATTTTGGTAATAAAATATAATCCAGGGACTTTACTACGTTAGACAGGGTTCTTATCCCCTGTAAGCTTTCATCAATAAGAAGTGTGATGTGAGAAGAGATAGCCTCATAAATAAATGAGTGAAAGAAATGCTCTTTAATTTCTGATAGCACTAGATGATAGGTAATGTGTGGACAGGGGAGGAAGTCCTTGGGGACCCTGGAAAGGCTTGATGGGGAGGAGGTACTGGAAGAAATTTTAGTAGTATGGACAGAAGGAGTAGAGCACGGATAGAAGTGTAAAACTGCTTGGTGTATATGTGGTTGTGAATAGGGTTTCTGCAGTGAGAGAGGAGGGTAGTGAGAGGTAGATGGGTCAGATCATACAGGCATGCTAAGTAACGAGATGCCACTGAAGGGTTTTCACTGAAGAATAAGGAAGGACAAAATCACTTTTGTTTTTTAGAAACTTCATCTGGAATGAATCCCAGTTTGGGGCTTAGGTGGTTGGTAAGTAGTTTTCAGACTCAATGAGATGGGAAGTATGGGGGAATGTTTTGTGGGAAAGAGAATATGTTTGAATCTGACCACCTTGACTTTGAGGTGACTGTGAGGTAATTAATTGGGAATGTCACGAGATAATTTTATATATGAACTTGGAATTCTGGAAGGAGGTCTGGATTGAAGATACATGTTATTGAATACTTACCAAATTTTCAGTGCTTCTCATCTATTAACCAATTTAATTTTCAGAACGACCTTCTAAGGTTAGAACACTTTTATTATCCTCACTTTACAGGCAAGGAAACTGAGGCACAGAGGTTAAGTAACTTGCTACAAAGTCACACAACTAATATGTGGTGGAGCCAGGATTCAAACGTAACCAGTGTGGCTTCAGACTCCTGCTCTTATAACCACTGTGCTCTATTGCTTCTCATGAGTCATGGATGCTAAGTCAAATTCATCTAAATGATAGATGCAATGCGCTTCACTTGTACCTGACATATGCTTGCCAAATGGAAGCAATTTTCGTCCTGGTCCTCATCCTCATCATCTCCATCACCATCACTATGACAACTAAAATAGGGTTTGAAGCCTGGGGAGAAATGACAGAGCAGCAATGAACATGCTGAGCCAGAAATGTTTCAGGTGCAGTTTTTCTGGATGCAAACATTTGATGCAAGACCTCAGCGGATCTGCCAGGGTAGGGTCGGCTCCCAGGGTATTTTTTGGCAATATTTTGGTGGTGTGTTTTTAGGTGTAATTTTATTCCTGGAGAGACGTCCACGGCTTACATGAGATATTAAGGGGAACACTTGATTCTCTGAAGGTTAAACACCACTGCTTTAGGATATGGGAATGTATCCCACAAATGGGATTGAGAAGGCAGGTGGGGAAGCAGGAGAGATGATGTCAGAAAAACCAAGATTAATCAAGAGAAAAAAGTTGTAAAACAAAAAGAGACTAAAAAAAGTCCCTTGGGGCTTCCCTGGTGGCGCAGTGTTTGCGCGTCCGCCTGCCGATGCAGGGAAACCGGGTTCGCGCCCCGGTCTGGGAGGATCCCACATGCCGCGGAGCGGCTGGACCCGTGAGCCATGGCCGCTGAGCCTGCGCGTCCGGAGCCTGTGCTCCACAATGGGAGAGGCCGCAACGGAGGGAGGCCCGCATACCACAAAAAAAAAAAAAAAGTCCCTTGGTCTTGGAGAACTCTTGTGAGGTATTGCTCTCTCAAAACATAGACCATTTTTACTTAATTTGAATGAATAGAGAAGATGATTTTATGAAGAAGATTGTAAACAGCACAGTCGAGGTAGTTCAAGAAAACACCTCTCTTTTGAGCAGAGAGTCAGCTTGGTTTAAACAATAATGAAGTAGGCATCCTATGGGACCTAGGTTCAAATTTTATACTTCCATTAACAGCCAGGTGCTTAGCTGGTCTGAGACTTAGTTTCCTCAGCTATAAAATAGTACTTATCTTGAAGGTTAAGTGAAGTTAAATGAGAAAGTGTTTTATAAAGGGTAGGAAGCCTGTCTTGGTCTCCTATGCACAAAGCTTGATCCAGTGCCTCGCACCTACTAAGGGCTTAATAAGTGTTAGCCTCTTCTCTTTCCCTTTCTCACTTTCTCCCCAAATCACACCCACATATACTTCACCAAGGCCATGGAAACCTTCACCAATAACTTAGGGTGGCAGGAGTGATTATTCGCATGTTTGACAAGTGACAGGATGAAGGAATGAGCAAAGGCTGCTCCACAATCTCTCCCCAAGTTGGCACCAGGAGCGGGGAGAAACCCATATTCCCACCATCTCAAGGTGGAGGTCTGAATGCATTTTCCAACAGAATTATACTCGATATGTATTTTCTAAAGTATCGGTGGCATGATCTACTATTTCTGATGCTTTATGGGTTAAATCATTCTAACAATGAATGCTAAATACCTTTAATCATTCTATCCCTCCAAGTAAGAGGATTGTTAGTTTAAAAGATAATATGGAAGAGAACCTTTGTAAAAGGATCTCCTGTTGTCAAAATGTCCTCTTTAATTATTCCTTGACCAAACCAGAGGAGGAACTTAGCATTTGAAGACAGACTCAGTGTTAGAAGATCTCTCTAGAGTAAAAGATAGAAGGATTTGGTGTTTTGCTCTTTCTCGAAGTTCTAATACACAAAATATTTTACACATCGCAGGTTTCTTTATCAATACTCAAGGAGACATCCAGAACTGTCCACACCAGAGCTGTTAAGAATTGCTGGAGTGTATGAGGATCTCCTGAGGGAGTGTTGCAACACGAAAAACCCTCCAGACTGTTACAGACATGCGGTAAGTTCCATCCTAGTAGGCTCAGAGAATGAAATAAACAAAATAAAACAACAAACATTTAAAAACTATCAAAGTTTCACTCTGGTTCAGAGGGTAGAAAATGTGATTGACAAATCTGAGTCTACCTTAAATTCAGTGTAAGTTGATCATTGGGAAGACCAACATCATCGGTTTGGGTTACTCATAATGTTTTGAACTACATATCCTGTGTGCTGATGCAAAAAATTCTTCCCATTATACATTTATATTTTTATTTATGTACTCTGTAGTTTCTTGGGCCAATTCAGTTTTTTGTTATAGTAAAAATAATAAATGATTATTAAAAATGATTAGGAAAGTATCAAAATTTACAAAGAAAAAATAAAAATTTTCTGATTCTGTCACCAAGAAATAGCTATAATTAACATTTTTTCATCTTTTCTATGCATATATGAATATATTTATATGTGTGTTTAAAAATAAGATTGGAATAATACTTTCTTAAGAAATTTTTGGATCTGTTTTTATTTATTGGCATAAAAAACATTTTATGTTATTAAACAGATTTTTAAAAAATGTATTTATTTTACATGATGATATTCCATCATAGTAATTGATTTAAATGCTCTCATACTGTACGTTTGACATTTTGGACATTTATTTAGCTTTTTAAAAATTTTATTTATAAGTGACCCTAAGTATCTCATTCCATTCATCTTTATTAATATTTATGGTTATTTTCTTTAGACAGATTATGAGAAGGAAAATTACTAGGTCAAATTATATAGACTTTAAAATAAAAAATATTTGATACAAATGGCCAGGTTACTATCTAGAAAGTTATTAGCAGCATATAGTCCTATAACAGTGCTTGAAAATGCTCATTTTACCTCCACCTTCACCAACATTGCACATAGAAATTAACTTTGCTAAATACTGAGCATGTTTTAAAAATTTAATTAATTTTTTAATGAAGTTAAACTTTTCCCATATGATTTTAGCTGCTGTAGATATAAATTTCCTGTGAACAATTTGTTCACGTCTTTTACCTATTTTTCTGTTGAAATTAGCATTTTAAAATATCAGTTCATTGGCACTTTTTGTGTATTTTAGAAATTATTTGTCATTTTTTATTTGTTTCTCATTCATTTGATAAGTGTTGCTTTTGCTTTACTTAAAAAATTACCTCCACTTGCCAAAAATGACAGTTTACACCCATTCATATTTGAGCAAGAAGTAAGAAGACTTAAGTTTTATCCAGCTCTACCGCTGTCCCTAATAAGGAGGTCTGTTCCTGAACCTTAAATGAATCATAGTGCTAGGAAATTCTCTTTATTATATGGAGCCACAATTCGTCCCACAGCATTCATCCACTGGTGTGTAGTTTTCTCTCTAGTGGTCACTTAGTAGATGTCCAATTTTATGCCACTTGAGAGAGAGTTTGTCAAATATTTGAAGACAGTTATTGGAGGTTTAAGTTCCAATTCTAAGTGATGAAAAAGAAAATATAAAAAAGATACACGTGATTTAAAATGTTCTGTAGCAATACTTACTCACTGGGTGATTCTAGGCAAGCCACTTGACTTCCTAGGGCCAGATAACTTCTCTGGCCACTTCAAAGGGAGAATCAATATGATCATTGTTTGGGACTTCCCTGGCGGTCCAGTGGTTAGGACTTGGGCTTCCACTGCAGGGAACATGGGTTCGATCCCTGATCAGGGGACTAAGATCCCACATGCCGTGACGCGGCCAAAATAAATAACTAAATACATACATACATACATTTAAAAAAAAACAGCTTGTCACCTCTTTCTAAAAAACAAAAAAATATGATCACTGTCAACATCAGATTTGAATTTCACTTTGCAGACTGGAAAGCTCTATAAGGTAATGATACCTCTACAAGGTAATGATAATGAAAATTTTGAGCTTTCAAATTTAGCAAAAACCATATCTATAACTATAACTTAAAAAATTCAAATTCTTACATATATAAAAACTACCCTCAGTTTAATGAGTAGTGTATGATAATTAGAGTTTGAAAATGCTGTATAAATTAAAAAAGCAATTAGACAAGTTGACTTGAAGCTTATGATTAAATTTTAGATAAAATGTTCCTAAACATGATTGTTCGTATTTTCAGGAAAACAAATTCAATGAGACGACTGAGAAAAGCTTCAAGATAGTACAGCGAGAATGTGAACATTTTCAGATTTTGGGGAAGGATGACTTGAAATACCAGTAAGTTGTTTGCACAAGTTAAGTTAACAATGGTGACCAGGATAAAATAGAGAGTGCCACAAAGTGTCAAAATCTTAGCTCAGTCTTTTAGTTATGACAAGTTCATAAACTCTGGGAAAGAATAAAAAGACAAAAGTCCAGAAGGCACATTGAGCTGTCATATTAAGCCTTTACCAGAAATGAGGCTAGAAATTGAAGACATACAGGATTCTGGACAAGTTGATTCTCTAATGCATTAGTTTTTGTTTGGACTAGTCTTCCTCACTCCCAGGCCAGAATTTCTGGATTTTACCCCATTTCAGGGGTGTGCGGTGGGATGGAGAAAACTTCAGGTTGTTATAACTTCCCAAGGAAGAATTATTTAAGGAAATAATTCTTATTGAGTAAAAAAAAAAATTCTGGATTTACTTAACACTTTAATGTTCATTTTTAAGTATTCTAGTGAGCATTCATGAATAATATGAAGTTTGTTCTGGATTTTCTTACTGAATTACCATGCTAATGTATTGTGTGTTGAAACCAAACATCTTCAAGTCACAACAAAACACAGTTTAAAAAATATATTTTCACTATTTCTGCAATTGGGCTGTTATCTGAGAACTCAGCCCATTAAATATCTCTGTTTCCTCCATCTCAGATTATCCTTTTCCAACATGTATCTATTAAATTTTCCCTTTGAAATATTTATTAACTGCTCAAGGGATTTCAAGCCGGATTTTACATAATAGCTAAGATATTTTCTACCAAGGAGCTCCTATACTCACAGGTGAAGAAGGATGTGCAAATCTGAGAGTTTCTGAATTATCATGAAATTAGAAGGAAGCCAAAATACAGCGATCTAGGAGGCAGGGTGCAGGAAAACAGGGAGTGAAGAGACTGTTCTCTACCACTTTAGGAGAGAGCTGAGGTTCATGTTGTCCTTACGTTGGTTGTCCCTAGCCTGGCAGGGTTGGGGCTTCAGGGGGCTAGACAAGGGAAAATGGGTACCTGCTTTTGTTCAGAACAAACAGACAAATGTTCTTTCAGCTACCTCATCAATCTCACAAAGCTAGCCCCCCAGCTCTCCACTGAAGAACTGACCTTTCTTGGCAAGGAAATGGTGACAGCTTTGACCACCTGCTGTACACTGAGTGAAGAGTTTGCCTGCGTTGATAATTTGGTGAGCCTGGCCCATGTGCCTGACTATTCCTAAAAGAACGAAAAAAAAAAAAGGATGCTTTTGCACTCATTGATTTATAGTGATTATCCGTCTTCCTGTCTTCATTGTTTTTACGATTGTTAAGCAAGGAAGGTCAAGTTTTATTTTTGGCTTACTGTGTCAAAATCCTGAAAAGCAAAAGAGAAGTCTTAAGTATTTGCTTGGGGTTCTCCAAATCATCTTTATTACTTCTTATTTATACTAGAAGCAATTTGTTAGAGCAAACCACTTGGAATCATAGAATTGTTTCAGAACGATAGAGAAAACTTCATAATCTTAAGTAATGGGATAAATTCTCTCTCTTGTCCCACCAGGTCAGTAAGAGAATTGCTGTTTCCAGCCCAGCTCAGGTTGGGTGCACCTTTTTAGGTCTGGGGTGGACAGTACGTGGGGGACATCCCAGAAGGGGACTGAATCTAAGGGCCACAGTGTCCTGATGCCATTTTCAGTTGGCTGTTTGCAGCTCTCTGCTCAAAATCACAAATTTGTATATATGTTAACAAGAATTAATCTCTAGACATTTAAATTGCTATGGCTTGAATTTTTGTTATAATGCCATTTAGGACCCCGGCCTCTACTTTTCTTTGCACGTCGTTTCATGTTACAAGTGCGTGGGTTTTTCTAAGTTGACAGTGATATTAGCACAAACTAACAATTCATCTAGCTGTATTTCAAAACTCCATTGCAACTTTCATTGGTATAGGTGGACTTAGTTCTTGGAGAGTTATGTGGAATAAATGAAAATCGAAGTATCAACCCTGCTGTGGACCACTGTTGTAAAACAAACTTTGCCTTCAGAAGGTCCTGCTTTGAGGGCTTGGAAGCCGATAAGACATATGTGTCTCCATCTACCTCTCAAGGTTTATTTACCTTTCACACAGACTTGTGTCAGGCTCATAACGAGGAGCTCCAGAGAAAGAAAGACAGGTACAGACATTCTCTACTGTTCACCTTTTTCTTCAGCCGGAAGACATATCATGTATTAATGAGAAGGTTTATTGTAATGGATATGTGATTTTGGTGTTATAATCCTGTTCTTTCTGTCAAACTGTCCAGTCTGCCCAATTATAAGTTAAAACCTAGCTAGTCTTTTCCTTTGCTAGAGCCTTGGAGTGTCCAAAAGACTGTGATTTGAAAAGGTGGGTGAGAGTAGCCATAAAAAACTCATAGAAGGGTCATAATGAATCAGATTTTCTTGAGAGAATGTCATAGATGTTTGCTCTGAGAATCTCTCTTAATGTTTGAAGATAAGAGAGGCCCAAAAGGAACAGGAATTTTGCTTTTGTTTTCTCAGGCAATGCTATAAATGCCAAGGAATCAGATCTTTTTTTTTTTTTTTTTTTTGATTAAGCAGTGTCTGTATCAAGTGGAGTGGAAACAGAATTCAGTTATTGAGGAAGGGGAAATAGATGTTGCTTTGGACATGAATTTTCTAGAGACATCAAACGTAGTCACATAGTCTACAATATTGTGCATATTGAAGACTTACTATATGTTCCCATATTTTATACAATTTCGTCCATGATTACGTAACTCTCCAAAGATTGTTATAATGGAATCCATCCCATGTGTTTAACAGGAAAGTTTCAGGACATCCTTTCAAAAGTGGAATATTTTAACTTTTTACATTCACCCAAATGGAGATTCCTAAGACATATGATTTTATAACTAGCCTTTCGGAGAAGAGGGCTGCAGAAAGAAATCGTTAATTAATTCTGTTTGACATCACTGGGTCACAGGTTTCTTGTCGACTTAGTGAAACTGAAGCCTGAACTTACAGGGGTGGAGCTTCAATCACTGCTGGTGGATTTCACGAATGTGGTGAAGAAGTGCTGCCAGGCCCAGGGGCCTGAAGCCTGTTTCAAGGAAGAGGTACTTCCAGCTCTTTTCCCCCTGAAATCCAACTGGTATTTCTGGTCAAACAAAAGAAACTAGAACTCCCCTTAGGACCTCGCTTCCTCCCTGCAATGTCTCCCAGGCTGAGGCCTGAGAGCACGATCGCTACACAACTAAATACGCAGACGTCTCTCTGACAGGGTTTTGGCACCATCTCCTTGGTGACGACATGGTGTAAGAAAAGGTGTCAGGAAATCATAGGTTCTATGCTAGCAGTCTTGGTCATGTCACTTAATCTGAACTGCGGTTCATCTTCTTTAAATGAGGATGGTAATAATTATTCTTGAATTATACCATCCAGTTGGTTAATAAATAGTTAATCTGACTTGCAAAGGAGATCATATCAGTCTCAAAGGGAGAGGAGCAGGAAGGACATCAGGAAGTGATGAGGTCTTTCAGGGGGTGGCTGTGTCACCTTCCTGGCCCTTGTCCCAACATCCCCTGCTAGAGAATACCTGTGTGTGAAGTGAGGAGGTGGCAGAGAAGATGAGAGGAGATGTGTCCCCTGCTGGTTCGTGTTCCAGGAGCCTCAGGCACCTGTGAGTGTCGGCCCCAGTGGATGCTCCTTGAAAGTACCTTGCTCACTGTTTCTTTCCTAGTGACACCCACTCCCCTCCAGACTCACTCACAACTCGTACACACACACGTACTTCGTTCACACATGCTTCATACACACTCACAGGCACACGCACACACACACACACACACACACACACACACACACACAGAGCTTTCATCCTGGTTGAGATCCCTCATTAGAGGTATTAGTAACATTTAGCATTTATCCGGGTGAGTGTATGTATTGAGACCACATAAAGGGAGAGATGAATTCCCTGGCAGTTTGTAAAAGGCTGGGGTGTCTGTTTCCAAGATCACCAGAAGAAATTGTTCATTGTCTCCTGTACAACACGGGAGTGGTTTAACTTTTCTTTACAAAACTCAAGACAATATGCTTCTCTAAATTCAAATAATAATGTCTTAAATTTTTCTTTCCATTTTTTATTGGAATAGAGCTGCTGCACAATATTATATAAGTTACAGGTCTATAACATAGTGAGTCATAATTTTTAAAGGTTATGCTCCATTTATAGTTATTATGGAATACTGACGATATTCCCCATGTTGTATAATATATCCTTATAGATTATTTTATACTTAATAGTTTGTATTTCTTAATCCCCTACCCCTATGTTGCCCCTCCCCGCTTCCCTCTCCCCACAGGTAACCACTAGTTTGTTCTCTATATCTGTGAGTCTGCTTCTTTTTTGTTATATTCACTAGTTTGTTGTATTTTTTAGATTTCACATATGCATATATCATACAGTATTTGTCTTTCTCCGTCTGACTTATTTCACTAAGCATAATGCCTTCCAAGTCCATTCTTATCGTTGCAAATGGCAAAATTTCATTCTTTTTTAAAATCTGAGTAGTATTGTATTGTATATACGGGCCACATCTTCTTTATCCATTCATCTGTCGATGGACACTTAGGTTGCTTCCATATCTTGGCAATTGTAAATAATGCTGATATGAATGAACATTGGGGTGCATGTATCTTTTCAAATTAGTGCTTTATTTTTGGACACATATCCAGGAATAGCATCGCTGGGTTGTATGGTAGTTCTAGTTTCAGTTTTTGGAAACCCTCATACACTGTTGGTGGGAATGTAAATTGGTACAGCCACAGTGGAAAACAGTATGGAGGTTTCTCAAAAGTCTTCCTATGTGTTTTTATTTCTTTTTTTTTTTCTCTCTCAGGGTCCAAAATTGTCAGCCAAAAGTCAGGTTGCTTGAAAAACATCAAGTAAAATTCACCAAAGGTAATAACTTCTATCTCAATCAAAGGCTAAATGTATTGGTAACTTATTTGGTCGTTTTGGCTTTTCCCTTCTCATGCTTCAATGTCAATTTCTGGCTCATCCCCCATGCCTTACACCTAACAGACCCCAGTACTGGTCCTGTAATGTTTCTCTGAGTATCATTCACTCCTTACGGGATGGCACAGCTGCATTTGTGCTAGCACACTCTTACTGTCCCAGTAATTTTCTGAATACCTAAAGGTATCCACTCTTCTGCCCTTCTGCTACTACAGTCAGATGTCTGGACCAGGAAGGAAAGGCAACAGAATCTATGAATGTTGACAGGGAGAGGAGGGGGTTGGGATGGGCAGACAGGCCTCAGTAAGGTTGTTCTAAGAGTCTTTTGCTTCAGTAATTACATAAAAGAAAAGTGATATGTTAGGGATTTCAAAAATGTGTATAAAGGATCTCTTCTTCCCTGCAGTTTGTGTAGGACAAATTCACAAACTTTAGGAACAAAATGTTGAGTACATATAGCAAGGATGTTCAGTGTCCAGGAAGAGAGACCTGGACCTCCATAGGGAGGGAGTAGGTTTGGATCTATGAAAGGCAAAACATAGTTACCACTAACAGCTTTTTTTATATACATGACTTTCCATCACCCAAGTTATAACATTTCATATTCTTTTGCTGCACAAGATACTATTTTTCTTTCCAGGTTTCGGAGAAAAGAGAGGAAGACCAACATACCTGCTTCCTATCTGTCCTGTGGTGAATTTCGTTTTCTGAGAAGAACACAGTAAAAAGATTCTTCTGTAATCATTATCTGAGATCATGTTATTGCAGCAAGCAATAAACAACAACATTATAAAGTTATTTCTCAAAGACTAATTGTCATGTGTCAACTTGTTAACAAAATTAAACAATCAAGAGTCATTCATTCCATCAGGATCTTTGGCTCATTGGCTAAATCTACTACTTTATGGAAGACAGGACTCTGAAATAGCAATTGTGAGGGCAGAATCCTCACAGATTCTGTTCTTGATGCTACTGGGAAGAAAATGGGGAGTTGTGGGCGTGCAGCATGACCTCTACTACTACTACTACTACTACTATTACTACTACTACTGTTATTACTAGCTGGGTTTGAATGTTTTCAATGTGAAAACATTGTCGTAGGTACTTCTAATGCATTACCTCATTTAACTGTAACAACTCTATGAAGTAAACCTTTTTTATTCCCATTTTACAGATAGGGAACCTGAGGCTTGGGGATATAAACAAATCTGTTCAATGTCATATGACTAGTAATTGCCAGAACCAAGATTTGAATTTGAGCCCTCTAATTTCAGAAGAATATTCTTAGCCACTGTACACACTGCCTGTGTATGGCCGTGTTGTGGGTGTCTTATAAAATCTGTTATTCAGAGAAGGGGAAAACTGCCCAAGGCATCTGTGACAGTGACTCTTTTCTCCCCGCAACCCCACTCCACACCAAACTGCTATTATGCTGGAGCTGTAAGCTTGGCAGTGACGTCTAAGGAGAGGGAGTGGTAGGAACTGGAAAGCCAGGAAATGAAGGTTGGTCATGGGATCATGGCTTGATGATCCTGGCTGTTCTCTAAACTTGTAAGGTTTTTAGTATTTCAGTGTCTGAAATGAAAGATTATGACCATCGAAGAGATAATACATGAAAATATTCAGAGTTCTTTTGGTTTAACATTTAGAGCATAGTGTTTGGGATTCTCATTCATTTAGCAACAAATATTTATTAGATCCTACTGTGTGTCAGACATTGTGGATGCAAATATGGGCAATTAGACATGGTTCTTAAGTCCTGCTGGGCAGGGGAGAAGGATAGTAAGCAATCGCATACAGTGTCATAGGTGCAGGATGGAAACAGCCCCTGCTGTGGGAGCACATAGCACCGGCACTCAATCTAAGCTGAAGATGCAGGTGGGCGGGGAGCGGGGGGATTATATCCCTTCTGCCAGTAACTTGCTGTATGGCCTCAGACACAAGTACCCTATGATCTAAGACTCCCATTTTTTGGTGTAGGGTGAAAGAATAATCCCCACGTCACAAAGGCTTTAGAGAAATGTATTAAATTACTATATAAAGTATCCAATACAATGGCCAGCAGATAACAGGTGTTTAATTCATGAAGCTATTTTGTCCTTTTACCATTTCTCCAAGCACTCTTGTTTAGTAACAAGGATAATAAGGAAGAAAATTTTACTTAAATAATGAATAATAAGTTCATCAAACAGAAGTGAAACAGAGCATAGTTTGCTAATTCAATTTTGTACCTAGTAGTGGATTCTGCTATGTGTCCAGTGCTATGTTAAGAGCAGCAGATATGAAACCAGAGACCCAGGAAACTGCCATCACAAGACTCTGTTATCACAGAGGAAATGGCCGTGCAACTCTCTCCACTGATGTGCCAGAGAACACACTGATAGAAGGTGGGTAACCAGTGTGATGTGAAGAAAGGAAGGAGAGGAATGGTTTATTCAGAAGTAATGTTTTTCCTGGAGAAGAGAGCATTTGGAACAAGGGCAAGTCACACTTACTCTGTATTGCTCAGACAGAATCCATACCTATGAGTAGAACATACCTGGACTCACTCGATGCAGGAAGACTTTTCTAGTACTAGAGATTTTTGGAAATGCGATCAGCCTTGGGTGCTATAATGAGGGCCAAGACTGAACGTGCATGAGCCATCACCACCCAGGTTTTTGGTGGGATCCAGGGATCCAGCCTTGCTCTTTCTAACTCTGTTTCTATGACTTGGACTAGAATTAGGTTTACTGTAAAAATAATATTTATTAAAAATCATCATTGTGTCTTGTACTTGGACACCTTCCATTTTTGATCTTAAAGGTCAGCATGGAGATCTTCATCTCTTAGAGAACAAATTCTGTGCTGTCTTTTGAATTCTATCACAAAACCCATTCTCTTGCCTTTGCTTAAATAATCCTCACAGCTTGTCTTTCCTCTGGTCTAAAATTCTGTTATTAATTACTAATGAAGAACTTAACTTTTTTTTATGTCTTCAAGAATCTCTTACTGTGAAAGAAGGATTACCATGAGAAATTAATCTTGTCCAAAATTTTTAAAAAGAGGAATTAGTTTAGCACACATACAACAGTTTTTTTTTTCTTTAAGTGACAGTTACAATCAATTAATAGTGGCTGTAATGAGGCATTGTGCTGTGAATGATTCTAAGGCTAGTCTAGGTTCAGAGAGAAAGAGTACAGTGATCAATTAGTAATGTCTGCAATGGGTGACAGTCTGGCAGCACTCATCCAAAGGATTTGCTAACCCTAGAGCAATAGGTCCATTTCTGATAGTCCCAGGAGGCTTAGAGTAAGATCTCAAAGGAACAGCTCTAAAGATGCAAGACAGAAAGAGATGCTGAGCATTAGGACTGGTTAGAGGACCCCGAAAATCTACCACACTGGGCCACCCATATTTTTTACCATAAGCCAGTGTGTCCCAAATCTAAATAACAGATTTGTTGTTGTTGTTTTGCAGGCAAATATATCTGTCTCACTTGTGATATTTCTTCGCCTAGGAAACTAGAAATGAGAATATGTGGGTAGAAGAATCAAGCAATGGACTGCCAGCTGTAAAGATTATCCGGTCCAAACCCTCCATCTATAAATGAGGAAACTGAGGACAGGAATGGTTAAAGTATTAACCAGTGATCTTCCATTTCTAAAACTTTTAGTCTTTACATTTAACTTAAACTTTTTTTTAACATCTTATTGGAGTATAATTGCTTTACAATTGTGCGTTAGTTTCTGCTGTATAACAAAGTAAATCAGCTATACATATACATATATCCCCATATCCCCTCCCTCTTGCGTCTCCCTCCCACCCTCCCTATCCCACCCCTCTAGGTGGACACAAAGCACCGAGCTGATCTCCCTGTGCTATGCGGCGGCTGCTTCCCACTAGCTATCTATTTTACACTTGGTAGTGTATATATGTCCATGCCACTCTCTCACTTTGTCCCTAGCTTAAACATTTTATTTAATTAGTAATCACCTGTGTCCTGCCCTAGACCCAAGAACTGGATGACTGGCAAAACAGAAAATAGCTGAGGGATGTTGGGACCTCAGCTTTTAATACTAGCTCTTGGATGCTGTGGGCTCTGACATCAGACAGACCTGAAGTTCTACCTGTGAGTCCATGAGCAAATTATATGACCCCGAGTCTTAATTTATTATTCAAGAAATAAGAATATGGCTATCTAAATATAATCATATAAAGTGCCAGACTCACAGCAAGCACTCAGTAAATTAGGTCGCATTCCCTTGGGTTTGCTCCCCAGATCTATGCTCCCCACTCTCTCCAGTGACCTAAAAATGTGCACAGCACTGGAACCCAGGCTTTCACCATTTATTTGAATCTGGGAGAGTACATGTTTACCTGATCTCCTGGCATTTTTGAACTTTGTACACGTCAACAAACATTTCTAGGAAATGAGATATTTACCAAAAGTGTTTATTGATTACTTTATTCCAAGGTCTATGTGGTGTAATCTTGAAAAAACAGGTAGATTGACATGACTCGTTTTATTTTATTTGTTTATTTAATTTTTAACATCTTTATTGGAGTATAATTGCTTTACAAATGGTGTGTTAGTTTCTGCTTTATAACAAAGTGAATCAGTTATACATATACATATGTCCCCATATCTCTTCCCTCTTGCGTCTCCCTCCCTCCCACCCTCCCTATCCCACCCCTCTAGGTGGTCACAAACCACCGAGCTGAGAGTGATGAAATGAACACTGGGGTGCATGTGCCTTCTTGAATTACGGTTTTCTCTGGGTATAGGCCCAGTAGTGGGATTGCTGGGTCATATGCTAATTCTATTTTTAGTTTTTGAAGGAACGTCCATACTGTTCTCCATAGTGGCTGTATGAATTTACATTCCCACCAACAGTGCAAGAGGGTTCCCTTTTCTCCACACCCTCTCCAGCATTCACTGTTTGTAGATTTTTTGATGATGGCCATTTTGACTGGTGTGAGATGATATCTCATTATAGTTTTGATTTACATTTCTCTAATAATTAATGATGTTGAGCATTCTTTCATGTGTTTGTT
>NC_041220.1:64469246-64471049 GCF_002837175.3 Physeter macrocephalus
TTAAAAATGCCAGTGGTAGTTTGATAGGGGTTGCATTGAATCTGTAGATTGCTTTGGGTAGTAGAGTCATTTTCACAATGTTGATTCTTCCAATCCAAGAACATGGTATATCTCTCCATCTATTTGTATCATCTTTAATTTCTTTCATCAGTGTCTTATAATTTTCTGCATACAGGTCTTTTCTCTCCTTAGATAGGTTTATTCCTAGATATTTTATTGTTTTTTGTTGCAATGGTAAATGGGAGTGTTTTCTTAATTTCACTTTCAGGTTTTTCATCATTAGTGTATAAGAATGCCAGAGATGTCTGTGCATTCAGTTGGTATCCTGCTGCTTCACCAAATTCATTGAGTAGCGCCACTAGTTTTCTGGTAGCATCCAAACCCCATTTGATCATGGTGTATGATCCTTTTAATGTGCTCTTGGATTCTGTTTGCTAGTATTCTGTTGAGGATTTTTGCATCTATGTCCGTCAGTGATATTGGCCTGTAGTTTTCTTTCTTTGTGACATATTTGTCTGGTTTTGGTATTGGGTGATGGTGGGCTTGTAGAATGAGTTTGGGAGTGTTCCTCCCTCTGCTATATTTTGGAAGAGTTTGAGAAGGACAGGTGTTATCTCTTCTCTAAGTGTTTGATAGAATTCGCCTGTGAAGCCACCTGGTCCTGGGCTTTTGTTTGGTGGAAGATTTTTAATCACTATCTTCTCAAAGAACTAGCTTTTAGTTTTATTGATTTTAGCTATCGTTTACTTCATTTCTTTTTCATTAATTTCTGATCTGATCTTTATGATTTCTTTCCTTCTGCTAACTTTGGGGTTTTTTTTTTGTTCTTCTGTCTCTAACTGCTTTAGGTGTAAGGTTAAGTTGTTTATTTGCGATGTTTCTTGTTTCTTAAGGTAGGATTGTATTGCTATAATCTTCCTTCTTAGAACTGCTTCTGCTGCAACCCGTAGGTTTTGGGTGGTCGTGTTTTCATTGTCATTTGTTTCTAGGTATTTTTTGATTTCCTCTGATTTCTTCAGTGATCTCTTGGTTATTAAGTAGTGTGTTGTTTAGCCTCCATGTGTTTGTATTTTCTACAGATTATTTCCTGTAATTGATACCTAGTCTCAGCGTTATGTTCGGAAAAGATACTTGATACAATTTCAATTTTCTTAAATTTACCAATGCTTTATTTGTGACCCAAGATATGATCTATCCTGGAGAATGTTCCATGAGCAGTTGAGAAGAATGTGTATTCTGTTGTTTTTGGATGGAATGTCCTATAAATATCAATCAAGTCCATCTTGTTTAATGTGTCATTTAAAGCTTGTGTTTCCTTATTTATTTTCATTTTGGATGATCTGTCCATTGGTGAAAGTGGGGTGTTAAAGTCCCCTACTATGATTGTGTTACTGTCAATTTCCCCTTTTATGGCTGCTAGTATTTGCCTTATGTATTGAGGTGCTCCTATGCTGGGTGCATAAATATTTACAATTGTTATATCTTCTTCATGGATCGATCCCTTGATCATTATATAGTGTCCTTCTTTGTCTCTTGTAATAGTTTTTACTTTAAAGTCTATTTTGTCTGATATGAGAATTGCTACTCCAGCTTTCTTCTGATTTCCATTTGCATGGAATATCTTTTTCCATCCCCTCACTTTCAGTCTGTATGTGTCCCTAGGTCTGAAGTGGGTCTCTTGTAGACAGCATATATATGGGTCTCGTTTTTGTATCCATTCAGCCAGTCTGTGTCTTTTGGTGGGAGCATTTAATCCATTTACATTTAAGGTAATTATCAATATGTATGTTCCTATTACCATTT
>NC_041220.1:64471339-64473197 GCF_002837175.3 Physeter macrocephalus
TGCATGGAATATCTTTTTCCATACCCTCACTTTCAGTTTGTATGTGTCCCTAGGTCTGAAGTGGGTCTCTTGTAGACAGCATATACATGGGTCTTGTTTTTGTATCCATTTAGCCAGTCTATGTCTTTTGGTTGGAGCATTTAATCCACTTACATTTAAGATAATTATCGATATGTATGTTCCTCTTACCATTTTGTTAATTGTTTTGGGTTTGTTATTGTAGGTCTTTTCCTTCTTTTGAGTTTCCTGCCTAGAGAAGTTCCTTTAGCATTTGTTGTAAAGCTGGTTTGATGGTGCTGAATTCTCTTAGCTTTTGCTTGTCTGTAGAGGTTTTAATTTCTCCTTTGTTTGTATTTAGTTTTTGATAGTTTGATTAATATATGTCTTGGTACATTTCTCCTTGGATTTACCCTGTATGGGAGTCTCTGTTCTTTCTGGACTTGATTGACTATTTCCTTTCCCATGTTTAGGAAGTTTCCAACTATAATCTCTTCAAATATTTTCTCAGTCCCTTTTTTTCTCTCTTCTTCTTCTGGGACCCCTATAATTCGAATGTTGGTGCATTTAATGTTGTCCCAGAAGTCTCTGAGACTGTCCTCAATTCTTTGCATTCTTTTTTCTTTATTCTGCTCTGCAGTAGTTATTTCCATTATTTTATCTTCCAGGTAACTTATCCGTTCTTCTCCCTCAGTTATTCTACTATTGATCCCTTCTAGATAATTTTTAGTTTCATTTATTGTGTTGTTCATCACTTTGTTTGCTGTTTAGTTCTTCTAGGTCTTTGTTAAACGTTTCTTGTATTTTCTCCATTCTATATCCAAGATTTTGGATCATCTTTACCATCATTATTCTGAATTCTTTTTCAGGGAGACTGCCTATTTCCTCTTCATTTGTTAGCCCTGGTGGGTTTTTGCCTAGCTCCTTCATCTGCTGTGTGTTTCTCTGTCTTCTCATTTTGCTTAACTTACTGTGTTTGGGGTCTCCTTTTCGCAGGCTGCAGGTTTGTAGTTCCCGTTTTTTTTGGTGTCTGTCCCCAGTGGCTAAGGTTGGTTCAGTGGGTTGTGTAGGCTTCATGGTGGAGGGGACTGGTGCCTGTGTTCTGGTGGATGAGGCTGGATCTTGTCTTTCTAGTGGGCAGGTCCACGTCTGGTGGTGTGTTCTGGGGTGTCTGTGGCCGTATTATGACTTTAGGCAGCCTCTGTGCTAATGCATGGGGTTGTGTTCCTGTCTTGCTAGTTGTTTGGCATAGGGTGTCCAGCACTGTAACTTGCTGGTCGTTGAGTGGGGCTGGGTCTTGGCATTGAAATGGAGATCTCTGGGAGATTTTTGCTGTTTGATATTACGTGGAGCTGGGAGGTCTCTTGTGGTCCAGTGTCCTGAACTTGGCTCTCCTACCTCAGAGGCACAGCCCTGATGCCTGGCTGGAGCACCATAAGCCTGTCATCCACACAGCTCAGAATAAAAGGGAGAAAAAAAAAGGAAAGAAAGAAAGAAGAAGATAAAATAAAATAAAATAAAGTTAGTAAAATAAAAAATAATTATATTAAGAAAAAAATTTCTTTTTGTAGAAAACATTTTTTAAAGTAATAAAAAACATTTAAAACACGGACAGACAGAACCCTAGGACAAATGGTAAAAGCAAAGCTATACAGACAAAATCACATACAGAAGCCTACACATGCACGCTCATAAAAAGAGAAAAAGGGGAAAAAACTATATATCGTTGCTCCCAAAGTCCACCTCCTCAATTTGGGATGATTCGTTGTCTATTCAGGTATTCCACAGATGCAGGGTACATCAAGTTGATTGTGGAGCTTTAATCCGCTGCTTCTGAGGCTGCTGGGAGAAATTTCCCTTT
>NC_041220.1:64473308-64522827 GCF_002837175.3 Physeter macrocephalus
GAGGGCACCTGTCCTTCGCTCAGACAGGACGGGGTTAAAGGAGCAGCTGCTTCATGGGCTCTGGCTCACTCAGCCAGGGTTGGGGGGAGGGAGGGGCACGGAGTGCGGGGCGAGTCTGCGGCTGCAGAGGCCGCCGTGACGTTGCACCAGCGTGAGGCGCGCCGTGCGTTCTCCCGGGGAAGTTGTCCCTGGATCACGGGACCCTGGCAGTGGCGGGCTGCACAGGCTCCAGGGAGGGGAGGTGTGGAGAGTGACCTGTGCTTGCACACAGGCTTCTTGGTGGCGGCAGCAGCAGCCTTAGCGTCTCATACCCGTCTCTGGGGTTCGCGCTGATAGCCGCGGCTCGAGCCCGTCTCTAGAGCTCCTTTAAGCGGCGCTGTTAATCCCCTCTCCTCGGGCACGAGGATACAAAGAGACAAGAAAAAATCTCTTGTCTCTTCGGCAGCTCCAGACTTCTCCCGGACTCCCTCCCGGCTAGCTGTGGCGCACTAGCCCTTCAGGCTGTGTTCATGCCACCAACCCCAATCCTCTCCATGCGATCCAACCGAAGCCTGAGCCTCAGCTCCCAGACCCCGCCCTTCCCGGCGGGTGAGCAGACAAGCCTCTCGGGCTGGTGAGTGCCGGTCTGCACCGATCCTCTGTGCGGGAATCTCTCCGCTTTGCCCTCTGCACCCTGTTGCTGCGCTCTCCTCTGCGGCTCCGAAGCTTCCCCCCTCCACCCGTAGTCTCCGCCCGCGAAGGGGCTTCTAGTGTGTGGAAACCTTTCCTCCCTCACAGCTCCCTCCCACTGGGGCAGGTCCCGTCCCTATTCTTTTGGCTCTGTTTTTTCTTTTGCCCTACTGAGGTACGTGGGGAGTTTCTTGCCTTTTGGGAGGTCTGAGGTCTTCTGCCAACGTTCAGTGGGTGTTCTGTAGGAGCTGTTCCACATGTAGATGTATTTCTGATGTATTTGTGGGGAGGAAGGTGATCTCTGCATCTCACTCTTCCGCCATCTTGAAGCTCCTCCCCGACATGACTCATTTTAAAATCCAGTATTCGTTAATGAATGCTATCTATCAAAAATATTTCTTCATTGTCATGAATTTCTGTAAGTTTTTGAGAGTCATAGTGGCCAAGGTGGAAAAACATTCACCAGAAAAACGTTAATTATTAATAGCAATTACTTGGAAAGAATATAAGAGGATTCTTCAATTCTCTCAAATGATAGAACGTACTCTATAAAGATTCATCTGAAATAATGAAGACTGTTAGAACCATATCTTTTCTTGTTTTCTTCAGCTACATTAAATGTCAGACTCTTCAGAGAAGTTTACTAGATGCAGGTAGGGAATCCTATTTACAATCTATACACCCATGTGCCAGGAGATGAAACATAATGACTATTAACATACACTTGGAAAGGCTTATCTTTCTCAGTGCTCATCACTGTCCCTAGAGTCATTGAAGATTGCTAGAAATTAACCTGTGGAATAGATACAGAAAAAGAATTGATTTATTGAGGCAACACACACAGGAAGATCTCATTTTCCATTTTCCACCTTACTTCCAATTTAGGTCAAAGAATGACATATTTCAAACTTGTATTTAAAATTGGATAAATGATTTTAGATAGAGCAATAATGTTTATAGTAGCAAGAATAATCCCATGAGCTACATTATTCAGTACCTACTATGTGCCAGGCACTGTGCTCAATGCTTCACACATAGGCTTTCATTTAATCCTAACAACCACCCAATGTAGTAGAAGCTATTTACATTTGATAGAGAAACAGAGACTCTGAGTGCTTAAGTTATTTCCTCAAGGCCATATTGAGTATCAGAGCTAGAAGCTGAACTCAGAATAACTGTCTCCAAAGCCTTTACTTGTTAATATGTAAATAATAATGGTTTCTTTATTAAATAGATAGCTGCTAAGCTCTTTTGAAGCTATTGATATTAGAAGGAAGACACTGTTTTCAATAGAGAGCATGTGTATGTGTATGTGGTGAGTGGAGATGATGAAGATGAAGATGATGAGCAAATCCAAGATATATGAGTTACTGCCTTTGTCATATTAAGCCTGGCAAAGTGTTAATATTTATACTTTTGTTCCTAATTCCAGGCTTTAATTTTCTTAGTGTTCTTTGTGTGTGCTAGTAACTTCTAATAAGAGATAACCAAAGAGTCAAGTTTAATTAATTCAGAAGTATCAATACAGGTATATGCAACTTATTTGTAAGCCGATGACGGTTCAACTACATGATGTGTTTGACTAGAAAGAAATCATTCACAGAATACAGTTTAAATAAAAGATATATTCTTATAATTTGTTCTGGTTTATGATATAAACAAAAATAAATCTGGAAATTTATGAATGAATAAATATAGATTTGAATTGCCAAGGGAGATTTCAGTTTGGAAAATTTCCTCTTCTGTAAATAAAATCTCATTTTTTTTCAGCCATGCAGCACACTAATAGCCAGAATTATCTAGAGGAGAACTTAAGAGCTGTGTGAGTTTTATTATCAGTGTTCTTTTGTTTGAAATGTAAAATCATATTAATTATTTTGGGGGGGAGTAGGGCAGTGATATAACAAGATTGATGGAGGAAAAGAGTTTGATTCTATCTTCAGCATTCACACAAGTGTTCTGTTTCAGCACTAGTATTATGGTTGCACAGTTTCTTCAGAAATTGACTTATGAAAAAGTACAAACCATAGTTAAAGAATTGCTAGATCTTTCAGAGAAGTGCAAGAGCCTCAAGCCAAATGAATCACCTTCAGAATGTTGTCACCAATTGGTACGTGAATCATGTTCTGCCTTTTTCTCTCTGTTGTTTTAAAAACTAAATTGCAAACAAAAGATTTTGTTATGAAGTGGGATGATTGAATAATTAGGCAAGGGATTTTAAGGCAACAATATGTACATGTGTCACACTCAAGATATACTCTTTGTAGGTTTATAAACTTACATTTTATCATTTCATATCTGGGAGATCAGACTCTGAGAACCAAATGCTCAAGAGAATGAACTATACCCTAGAATGCCAGTTTGTTAATTTAAGTCGGTTGCTCTGTCTCTGTCACTAGAATATTATTGTCTGACATCCTTATATAAAGGTTTCTGGGAAATTAACGTACTGATTTTTAAAATTTCTAAGAGAATATAAAAAAGAATTAAAAAGTGAATATTATTATAGGCTTTTTTCCCACTTAGTAGAAAATCTTGAAAATTACTGTTGTCTCATAAAATATGTCTATCTTGTGATTAGAAAAATTCTTGATAAAGACTAACATATTCTTATAATCTACGTATTTTTGGATCAATTATTCTCATATCAACAATTTAAATACAAATAAATAATTTTCTTTTTTATTTATAGATTTTTTTCACT
Organism: Physeter macrocephalus; assembly: GCF_002837175.3. Lineage (NCBI taxonomy): Eukaryota > Metazoa > Chordata > Mammalia > Artiodactyla > Physeteridae > Physeter > Physeter macrocephalus. The sequence continues at coordinate 64,476,682 of NC_041220.1, forward strand.
CCATCTTCTTGGGCTAAAACCTACCTATTTTTTACCAGACTCTAAGTAGTCATAAAAAAATCATTAATCTAATTAGAGACACACACTTTAAATGAAGTTCCTTTGCCAGTGGCTAGCCTCACTTATTTTATATCGATTTCTTCTTACTTCCATTAACAAAGATGACATTTTTGACCTTATCCCACAAATCTGGAAGCATATGTCATTTGAGGTTTACAGCACCCCACACATTTACTGCCATTCAAAGATACTGGAAAACTGAATCATTACATTTCTATTTGAATATTTGACACGGAATACACATTGCCTCAGAGTTTAACTTTTAAAATAAGTTCCCATGGAAACCAACTAAAAACAATCAGGAAGCAAGGAAAGCAAACTAACAGCTGTTTCTTGGTGGGTAATTCTTATTAAAAATACCTTGATTTCTTTAGGTCCTGGACATTTTGTCTTACCTTTATTTTAATACCTTCAACTGTATGAAAATGAAGCACTTACATAGGTAGGGAGAAAATGATAAATTCTATTTTGCCAATGTCCAGCATGTGGGAATTTAGACTTAAGAACCTTTTAAAAGGCTTTCACTCAAAAGAGCTATGTCCAGGGACTATCGGATACAGAGTATAACATTATGCACTCAGTTGCACTCAGTTGCCTTTTCTATATAATTCCTTAACTTTCCTGTGGTTAGAAATGTAGACCACAAGTGCCTTCCCTTAAGTTATTATTTCCTCCTACAGATGACTACCTTCCTAGAGCATATTTGCAATAACCAAGGGTTGGCTGACCGACATGTATTTTCTGACTGTTGCAATACAAATAACTCAGCAAGACATAAGTGCTTCCTATCATACAAAAAGGATGTTGCAGGTTACAGTGATATATTCCAAATTTCAAATCCTGAGCAGATCTGTGAGATGGACAAAGAGAATCAAGTGCCAGTGAAAGAGAAGTAAGTCACTTTTCCTTGCCATGTCTTTGAAAAAGAGTATTTTCCAATTTTGAAGACAGATCTTTTGTTTTAATATAAAAGCCTCTGAGTACACAATGCATGATTATATAAAATTAAAGAGAAAATTTGAGCTACAATTTATTTTATTTTCCCTCACAATGACAACATGGTCTTAGTGAACCCAAGAGGGCATGAAAATGTCTGCGCCATGAAACATTAAAAAGGACTAGGATCTGTAAAGGACCCATCTCCTTAAAGGTTAGCTTGGTCAGACCGGTAGCAAATGATGTTGAAAAATACAGTCTAGTAGGCAAAGCACAATAAACAGAGTATTGGGAATAGAAAGCAGGTAATAGCTCAGGCAATGGGCTGGTATTTGGGAGATTCACCAAGGCATAGTAGGAGGGGTATCTGATAGGCATGGAGATAGAGTCTGTCATTGGGAACCTAGGAATAAATAATAATTGTGGATCGGACAGAGATGAGTTTTCTACTCAAGAACTCTGATTCTGTAATTCCCACCTAGAGTGGATAGCATGATAGCCCATGGGTAGGTGAGCCCATATTTTGGTTTCCTAGTTAGCACAGAAGTCTATCTTTTGAGAGTGAGGTACGAGCAAGTTAGAGGCAGGAAACCAAAACCAGAGAGAGGTAGAAATGACAAGAGAAGTACAAAGCTTCAGTTCTCAAGGAATGCAGTTCTGGCCATCTGGTCAAGACAGACTCAGACACTGGGAATAAGGGAAAGATCTGATTGCTGGATCTAGTGCAAAAGGCATGGTGGTGGTTTGATTTCAGATTTTAGACATGAAACTCTAATCCAGAAATGAATGAGCAGGCAGGGTGACTTGATGTTGAACAACGTAAACACTTTTAATTCACCTATACATGGGCAGAATTGCCCCAGAAGTTACTGAGCCTTCAGGAAGGAATTAAATGGCCCCAGTCACTTAGGGAGAAAGGACTAAGGGACAAGGGATTGGGCCGGTTCCAACTGGTCTGACATTAGGGGCAACCAAATGGGAAACTGTAATATGAACTTGGCTACCTATTAAGTGAAGTGCTAACCACTCTAGGTGAGATTTATAAAATCAGGTTTGAGCATTCAGAGATTACAAAATCTAACCAATACTCAGGCAGTGAATCTAACCTCTTCTTGAACATTTACAATTAAGTCAGTATCAAGGAGTTATTTTATATGCTAATTTAACTTATGTGCATACAACCATAAATATTCAGGGGAAAATAATTTTCTAACTACTTTCTTCATAATTATATCAACTTTGTTTAGTTCTCAACCAAAGAAACAGTAACTTATATCAAAGCTAGAGGAAAAGTCTGCTATTTCAGTCTTATCAAAAGATAGCAAAAGATAGAATACAGATACACCAAACTGTAGTTATTGTATCTTTGGATTATCTAAGGAATTTTCAATAACAGTTTTGATCATTGTAAGATAAGTGTGACCCTTTGTTACCTTGCAATAGGGATATTCTATTTTTAAATGGCTCTAATTATTAGAAAGCTTTTTCCTTATACTAAGTTCAACTTTGCCTTTGGAGATTTGAAATTAGATTAGTTCATACTGAAAATCCTCTATGGGAACTAAGTTACTGCAGCACAAAAATGAACTCTTAGTTTAGCATAGTACCCAACAGAGAGCAGAGATATTGAATGGCTCCAATGAAATTTCCTATCAACCAAGAATTTTGCCTTATCTTGGGTGGCAGTTGTATCTTGATAATGTCAATTCTGCTTTTCTTTTTTTACAAGTTGGGCTTGAGAAACTTTGCTGAAATGAAACAAATCTATTGACTGAACTTCCAAGAGTAAGGGGGGTGAGGGTGGAGGTTGGGTGGGGGTCAGCATTTTCTCTAGTTTAGCCTTTTGCTTATACTATCCCAGTAAATGATTAAAGCCTTAACTATACTTTCATTTTGGCTTTTTATCTTCATTGGCTACTCTGGAACTTGGCAGGTCAGCCTTCTCCAGCTCAGCTCAGCTCCTGACACCTCTCTTCCAAGGGGTAACTCAGGAGTGCAGGATCCTTCCATCTTGGAGCTATACTATCTGGAGCATGTGTTTCCAAGGTTACTGCAAAAAAGAAAGAGAGAGACTAGGGAACTGTGCAAAGTAATTAATAGCCAAACCTAGGAGTGGTGTATGGCATGTTTATTCATATTTCATTGATTAGAACTCAGTTATATGTTCCCACCGAACTGCAGGAGAGGCTGGAAAAGTAGTCTTCCTTTGAACACAAGAAGAGAAAGTGGATTTGTGTGAGCATTGAGCCAGTTTTTGTCTGCACTGTCAACTTTTTTGGGGTATTTGTGTGTGTGGGGAGGTGGGGAGTAAATAATTTGAGTAAGCTTTGTGGAATAGTGTGAGGAGATATGATTATAAGTGAAAGGCAGTCCTGGTGCCCAGGCTCTATAATGAGTGTAAAGAATAAATTTGAGAAGCAAATTAAGACTGGGATTTAGTAAGAAAACAAAATATTGAGTGACATGTCTTGGAGGACAATGGCATTAACTTTTCTAGTCTAGAAAGATCTTTTGGATGATTTCAGAGATTCCTCTTCACCCACCAATAGCTTCTAAATTTAATTCCCCTTCACCAGGTGTACAATCCTCCATTTACAATCAGTTTAGACTATTGAACTTTCTATCTCCTACTACTTATATAAAAATGAAAAGTTTTAATTACTGATTTTCTTTACCTACTGGTCCAGAAAGTACAATAGTGACTTCATGGGCACTGTCTAACCTCACAGTGATCTCTCTGTAGTGAACTTTTGATGCATTTAAGTACAGTGCTATCCTATTTCTGTCACCATGAAATTCTAGAAGTTTCAGGTCAACAAAACTAAATGAATCCTAAGTTTTTAAGAAACAGTGTCAGCATATGTTCTTGAATTCCAAATTATATAGCTTTGTATTTGTCAAATTACAGGTTCATTTATGAAACTTCTAGGAAGCATCCATTCTTGTACGGACCCACTATTCTGACCATGTCTGCTTGCTATGAAACAGCTGTTCAGTCTTGTTGCCGAGAAGAAAATAAGACTAAATGCTTCCAGATAAAGGTAAACTATTCATATGTCAACTCTTACTTAGGGACTTGTTATGCTAAGTGTGGACTATGGACCAGCAGCATATGCATCACCTGGCAGCTTGTTAGAAATACAGTCTGAAGCTTTTCTCCAGACCTGCTAAAGAAGACTTCATTTTAACAAGATACTCAGGCAATTCATGTAGTCCTTAAATTTTGAGAAACATGATCTAGCATAAGTATAACGTCATAATAAATATTTAATATTCCAGTTATTATTTCTGTATAACAAAACACCCCAAAATTTAGTGGCTCAGAACAATAACAATTAGTTTATTACTCTTACGGTTTCAGTGGGTCAGGAATTCAGGAAGGGCTCATCTGGGCTTTTCTGGCTCCTGATTTTTCATGGGGTTGCAGTCAATGGCTGGGGCTCTGAAGGTCTGTAGTACCTGGGGGTTGGTCCAACATCTCTTTCTCCTCATATTATCTCAGGGCCTTTCCATGTGGTCTCTCTGCCTTGGCTGGTTTGGGCTGCTTCACAGAATGCAGCCTCAGGGCAGCTGGACTGCTGACATATGGCCAAAGTCTCAAGAATGAGTTTTCTAGTGGATGAAGCAGAAATTGTATGGCCTTTTATGACCAGGATTCAAAAGTTATTTCTGCTTTACTCTATTGGTTGAAATATCATAAAATCTCACCAGTTTGAAGGGGAAAGTAAATATACTGTAACAAAAGCTCATTGTAAGAAGAACATGGAATAGAAGTTGTTATTATAGCCGTCTTTGGAAATTACAGTTAGCCTCACACTTAATTTTAACCGTGTGGCTTTTTCTCCTTCATTGAATAGATGTAAATCGGTGATTAGTTCCATGATAAAAATATTTTTTATGTATGTTCATTAAAGGTTCTAAATATCAACACAAAATAACCATCTTTAGAAGGCACACCAGATGGATTTTCCCAAGGTCGTGCTGAAATGAATAGTAGTTTGATAATCGTTTTTATGAATTCCTCAAGTCTAAGGGCAGTGCCGCTTCTTCCTTGCTGTTTTTTTGATATCCTCAGTGAGAATTTCTCTCATATTCCTCTCAACTCCTATTTCTCTATTCCTCTAAAGCTATTTCTCCTATTGAGCTCCTCATCATCTACCTTGTGTAAGAAATTAAATAATGTATCTAAAGAGTCTGACATATGCTAAGTACTCAATAATCGTAGCTATTATCATTAAAGCTACTTATATATATTTCTTTCCCTAGTCATCTCCAATTCCTTCAGAAGCCAATTCTGAATTCCTAAGCAGGACAGTCATTTTTTTCTCCTGTTGGTTTCATATTATTAAAAACAACAAAAACAAGTGATTGTGTAGACTTAGGTCTCATTACCTGGCATTTTGGAAGAATGAACTTTTTCATGAAGGTTAGTTGTTTTTAGGTAACTTGTTTCAAAGTTTTCTTAATCTTAACCCTTTCAGAGGAAATTTTTCCTTAATGTATAACATGCCCGTATAATTTTTTTTAAAAAATTTTTTGGAGTATAGTTGATTTACAATGTTGTGTTAGTTTCTGCTGCACAGCAAAGTGAATCAGTTATACATATACATATATCCACCCTTGTTTAGATTCTTTCCCACATAGGTCATTGCAGAGTATTGAGTTCCTTGTGCTATACAGTAGGTTCTTCTCAGTTATCGATTTTTTATATAGTAGTGTGTATATGTCAATCCCAATCTCCCTATTTATCCCTACCTCCCCAACCCCGATTTCCCCCTGGTAACCATAAGTTTATTTTCTACATCTGCGACTCTATATCTGTTTTATAAATAAGTTCATTTGTACTATTTTTTTTTAGATTCCACATATAAGCAACATCATATGATATTTGTCTTTCTTTGTCTGACTTATTTCACTCAGTATGACAATCTCTAGGTCCATCCATATACTAAGCATAAGCAGATGCTTTTAAGTTAGCTAAGAGTTCTTTTCTCCTCTCCCTCACTTTGTGATGTTTACAGTCTTGCTGCCTCCAGGATGTCTGTTCCTAGAAGTTCTTACTCCTTGCCCAGAGAAAATTGCATAGCCAATCATGTAAAAGTTGTATCTATGATCAGAGAATGTGGTTTATGAGTTAAGCCTTCACACACTCTCTTGTGAAGTGGATAAGCTTGTTTGTATTTGATTTCAAGTGAGTATAATACCACAAAATAAGAATAAAAATAATAATTATATTTATAATTAATTATAAAGTATAATTTATTATCGTTGTGCCAGATTTGTGGTTTGAATATTGCCTCTGTATACATTATCTAACTTGTTCTTTAAAAAAGCATTGTAAGGTGCTGTTACCGCAAGTTAAAATAATATATGGTCAATATAATGTTTTAAGTGAATATATAGATCTCTTCTGAAATTTTAAAATGTTGTTTATTCTCCCACCACACAGAGATACCAATTTTGGTATATTTCCTTTTATTCATTTTTTTCATTCACAGGTTTTATTTTGTACATTGTTGTGATCAAATTGAATATATAGTTTTGGTTAGAGACTTAAATACATGTGCTTTTTATTAGAAGTCAAAAGTCAAAATTCTGGGTTAAAGAATATGAACATTTTCTGGGAGGGGCTCCATTAATATATATTGCAAAACTGTAGCATATATCATAGACAAACATTTGGAGATATGTTCAAGATGACAGGGCTAGTAACTTGAATAAAACCAAAATACAACTGTAAGACGTTATCAAAATTTATTCTAGTGGCTCTCTGGATTTTTGTTTGTTCACTTTCTTGTTCTCATTTATATGCCAAATGTCTAAGTTCTGGGACGAACAATCTCTGGGGAAGTGAGATGCTATTTTATAAAAAAACAAAAAACAAAAAAACAGAACCTTCACCAAATTATGCTTTTACATTTGGCCTCATAGATAAGACAATAAAAACTTTCTAATTTGGGGGAGATACATGATTTTTATTTTTTTCTCTTCTTTACTAACCATGAGATGAACTTCTTCTGTTGTTACCATAGTTCTTTGATGAGTCGGTTTTCTAATTACAGCTAGAACCCATCAGAAAATATGTTAGAGAAATATCTTCGAGGCATCACCACTTATGTGAGATTGGGATTAAATTCAACCACAAAGTAGCAAAAGCAGTGTAAGTTACCTATTTAGATTTGTGGACTTTGTTGCTTTGGATCACCCTCTTTGATTAAACTCATTTGAAAAATCACTTATCTTTCGTTTGCTAATGTCTCAGTGCAAATCTGTTTCCTTTCTCTACACGTGTGCTACTTGCCTGTTCAATAGGGCACACTGGGCTGTGCCTGAAACTGCACAGTCCTCCTCTCTACCCACTATCTCCTGTGGGGTTGATATCTCCTCTATCAACTTCTTCCATCAGCTCAAATCCTTTAGGCTCTTCTCCAGTGCACAAAAGATTCTGTACATTCAGATGCTCACACTTAGTAGTTCTGCATGGTAAAGGCTAGAGGACAAAAGGTATTTTTCTCTTGGAAGATAAGAAATATTTTGGCTTTAATGTCATGTAGGACAGAAAAAGTGAGTGGTGTTTTTTGGGGTGGGAATAGAGGAGTGTGAGGTGGGAGGAGAATTTGATGCTACTCAGTTTGCCTCTATCTTGGGCCCAGATTGTGTTTCTGTCCCAAGTTTACCCCTGAAGACATGCATCTTCCCTTATATCACCTTCTTCCCCAATTTAGGATAACATTGGGCTGCCTGGAAGCTCAGTTTTCCTTATAAGGCAAGCCCATTTTTCATATTTCTAGAAAAATTTCAGGGATGTTTTTCAGTTGTCAACAGAGAGGGACAAGGGAGAACCAAACCTCTTACAATTATTATCTTTCTGATAAAGAATTTTATTTGGAAAGTAAGGTCAGATAAATTCCCAAATTACCTATCTAAGCAACTCAACTACTTTAAGCAATAATTTGAATGATGAAAATGACTGTATTTACACGATTATGAATTGAATAATTTTCATTTTGTGATTTACATCTTTGTATGGCTCTGGGTTCTATCACTGTAGAAATAGAAAACATTTATAATATACAACTGTCTTCATCCTACATTTGCAACTGTGTTTCTATTCTTTTGGTTACTCAATGAACTACAACTAATTTTAGAAAGAATTGAATTCAAAAAACTGTTTTAAATATACTTTTTTTTTCAGGGAATTGGTTCTGTTGACTAAAAAACAACCTAAAGCTAACTTTTCTGAAATTGCCAAACTGGCCATGGATATTAAAAATCTGCATCATATCTGTTGTGAAGGAAATGCAGTAGCGTGTGTGCTTGGCAGAGTAAGACTTTCTCTTTTCTTAAAACTCTTTAAAATACTTGTACTTTTTAAATAAAGGTGAGGGTGGTATAAATGAATCTAAAAAAGTAATTATCATTTCTCAATATTACCAACAAAATGGTGTCTCCCCTCCTCTCTCTTCTCTTCTCATGAAACAATTTTTTTCTTTCTTTTCCTTCCTTCCTTCCTTCCTTCCTTCCTTCCTTCCTTCCTTCCTTCCTCATTCTATCTACTTTATTCTTTTATTCTTAAATTTTTAGAGCTGGCTGCTAATTTTCTTCCAAATTGGGATAGTATTTCATTCATCTTTGAACCTCTAGAAAGTCTTAGAATTGCAAACTATACCCTCAGGCCTTATCAGCATGGAGGAAAGAAGAAACCACCAAAAGCAAAGATGTGGCATCAAGGGACAAGGACCGGGGCATGGACAGCATAGAACTCACCCGCCCCACGTCCAAATGTAAAGTCTCAAAATCCCAGAGAAGGAAAAAATTGTAGCTGTTAAAATCCTGATAACGTTTTAGTAAATCACAAGTTACAAGTATGTTCCTATTCATTCTACAAGTTTGAAAACTGAATAATTTTCATCATGATAAAAAATAAAACAGAAACAAAGAAAGACTACAATCATGATTTTAGTGAGAAATCTGTGACTCTTATGGGCAGGAATCCTTACCCCCAACAATTTTTGTCCCATTACACAACAGATTAAGGAATGTAGGTAACAATATCAATTAAAATAGAAAAATCATTGAATCGAGCACTCAGTAGAACCCCTAAGATTCTAAGTCCTCAAATGTCTACTTTGCTGGAACAGAGAGTTGGGGTCGGACCATAGCTTTCCCTTGGCAGCCATCGCAGTTGGCCATTGTTTGGTCAGTGCCACATTCAGCTTGACCGAAAAATGGTGGCTGCTACTGCCAATTCCATCCTGGAGATAGACAATATAAAGTTGCTTCTTGGATTACTTCCCATATGGCAAGAATCTCAACTCATACTGGAAGCAATACTATCCTATACACTTAGAAGTCGTGCTGACTCTTTGGGACAGGCTCTCAGAATCCTACTTGCATGAAGATTAGGTAAAAATTACAGGGAACTTTGGGACCTATCCATAGGTATTAAAAAAAACAAAAGAAAAATCTCTAAAATCCTTTAACACATAAACAATACTCATGCCAAACTGGTAACTCTAGAACAGCTCCTGTTATGGTCTATACTATGACAGGAATGCTAGAACAATCTCCAGTTATTTAATTGTATTAGGTAGTATTCATAAGCAATATAAAGTAACTTTAGATAGTTCTGGCATTCCTGTTTTATTCTAGACTATAAAATAAACAGGTTTAGAGTTATTAGCTTGACAAAGATACTTTAATGTGTTGAGATGTTTCACTCTGTTTTAGAGGTTGTTTTGCTTTAAATAGGATGGATTCTGAACATTAGTAAGTATTCTTTTGTCTTCTTAGGATGATCGTTTGATTTTTATTGTTTGACTTATCCATTGATGAATTATATTAAAAGATTTCTTAATATTTACCCATTTTTACATTGCTCAAGTCAATATCATTTTACTATATCTATGGTCTCTCTCTCTCTATATATATATATGTCACATTTTTGCATTTATCTTTAGATGTGAAATGGATCTAGAACTTTCTTTTTTGGCACATATTTTATCAGGTTTTGGTATCCAGTTATGATAACTTCTAAAAGATGAATTAGAATTTTTTTCCTTTCGAATTCTCTGAAATAACTTAAATAACACTGTAACTTACCTGTTTTCAGAAGGTTTGTCTGTGAAACTGGAGGAGGGATGGAGATACAAACTGATGTGACAGCTTCTCCATTTCTTTTGTTATGGATTTATTTAAACATTTTTTCAGTCAATCTTTATTATTCATGAATTCTGTACTTGAGACTTCACCTGCATGCCAAAATTTATTTGTGACGCCCAAATCAATACTCACAGCACTTTGTGGTCATTCCCAGATTTATGCATGCTCAGAGCAGTGGAAATCTGAGTTGCCAGATGTGCATGGCTCCAGCTACAATAGAACAAGGTGATGTTCTCTGTCTTCTTGTTGTAGCTCTCATACTATAAATAGGCGTTCTTTTTGCAGTCTATTTAGTGCCACATTTTCTGCATTTCTGTGCTTTTTGTTGGTGAGTTAGCTGTTTAAAATGGCCCGAGCATACTTCTCAAGTGTTGTCTAGTGTTCCTAGAAGCTGTGATGTGCCTTGTGCAAAGAATATGTATTTTATTTTATTGGAGTATAATTGCTTTACAATGGTGTGTTAGTTTCTGCTTTATAACAAAGTGAATCAGCTATACATAAACATATATCCCCATATCTCCTCCCTCTTGCGTCTCCCTCCCACCCTCCCTATCCCACCCTTCTAGGTGGTCACAAAGCTCCAAGCTGATCTCCCTGTGCTATGTGGCTGCTTCCCACTAGCTATCTGTTTTACATTTGGTAGTATATATAAGTCCATGCCACTCTCTCACCTCGTCCCAGCTTACCCTTTCCCCCTTCCCGTGTCCTCAAGTCCATTCTCTATGTCTGCATCTTTATTCCTGTCCTGCCCCTAGGTTCTTTAGAACCTTTTTTTGTTTTTTTAAAATTCCTTATATATGTGTTAACATACGGTATTTATTTTTCTCTTTCTGACTTACTTCACTCTGTATGACAATCTCTAGGTCCATCCACCTCACTACAAATAACTCAGTTTCGTTTCTTTTTATGGCTGAGTAATATTCCATTGTATATATGTGCCACATCTTCTTTATCCATTCATCTGTCGATGGACACTTAGGTTGCTTCCATGTCCTGGCTATTGTAAATAGAGCTGCAATGAACATTGTGGTACATGACTCTTTTTGAATTATGGTTTTCTCAGGGTATATGCCCAGTAGTGGGATTGCTGGGTCATATGGTAGTTCTATTTTAGAATATGTATTTTAGATAAGCTTTGTTCATGCATGAGGAACAGTGCTGGTGGCTATGAGTTCAATGTGAATAAATCACCAATACGCAGTAGTCCCCCTTATTGCCCCCTTTGCTTCCTGAGGTTTCAGTTAATCACAGTCAACTTTTATCTGAAAATATTAAACAGAAAAATCCAGAAATAAACAATTCATAAGTTTCAAATTGTGCACCATTATGAGTAGCATGATGAAATCTTGTGCCATCTTGTTCCATCTCATCTGGGATGTGAATCATCCCTTTGTCCAGCATTTCTCAGGGATTAATCACTTAGCAGCCATATAGGTTATCAGATTGGCTGTCCTGGGATCACAGTGCTTGTGTTCAAGTCACCCTTACTTTACTTAACAATGGCCCCAGTGCACAAGAGTAGTGATGCTGGCAATTTGAATCTGCCAAAGAGAAGCCATAAAGTGTACCCTTGAAGTGGAAAAGTGAAAGTTCTCAACTTAATAGGAATAAGAAAAAAAAATCATATGCTGAGGTTGCTAAGATCAATGGTAAGAACAAATCTTTTATCTGTGAAATTGTGAAGAAGGAAAAAGAAATTCATGTTAGTTTTTCTGTCACACCTCAAACTGCGAAAGTTTTGGCCACAGTGCATGATAAGTGCTTAGTTAAGGTGGAAAGGCGTTAAAATTGTACAATAAGGTATTTTGAGAGAGAGAGAGAGACCACATTCACATAACTTTTATTACAGTATATTGTTATAATTGTTCTATTTTATTATAAGTTATTTTTGTTAACCTTTTACTGTCCCTAATTTATAAATTAAACTTTATCATAGGTATGTATGTACAGGAAAAAACATAGTATATACAATGTTTGGTACTATCTGCAGTTTCAGGCATTGACTGGGGGTCTTGGAATGTAACCCCTGTGGGTAAGGGGGGGCTACTCTATATTAAATAAGGTGTTTTTAAACAGAAACATACACAAAATAAGGTTATGTCTTGATCTGTTGATGAAAATGCAGGCAGAGACTTGCAGAAAACTTATTCTGTATTTCCTCTAGGGTAGATGATTCAATATTCACGAATTTAGTGTTTATAACTACTGTGAATAATGAGAATCAATTGTACTTATTTTTGTCAGGTTTTAAAACATACATTTTCCTTTTAAAAAATCTCCTTCATTAGCACTTTCTCATTTAGAAATCTAGAGTTCTACAGGACAATATTATTATTTGATAACTAAAAACATCAATTATGTAGTTATACCTCCTTTCCCCACATGTATATATGTTTTCTCCTTTAAGTAATTAGTTTTGCAAAGGGACTATTTAATTTACTATTCTTTTCCAAGACAGAGTTCTTGGAAAATGACATTTACTCCAGTCTCACAACTAGGTGGAGCCTAGTCAGAAGTGATTTATGTCATTTCTAGGCCTGGCCTATAAAATCTCCTGTCCAAAACACCCAATCTGAGGTCAATGTTAGAATCTACAGGTTGAAGATGACGGTGCCTCTGTCAGCCTGGTTCTCAGAACTACTGCCCAGAGGCAATACACCTCCCCTTCTCAATAGGACTTTATTGAGAAAGAAACAGACTGGATCCTATTAAGCCACTGAGAGCAGGCTCGTCACTTAACTAATGTACACACTCTCCCTTATCGGTCTCAACCTGACCTCACAATGCAGCTTCAGCTTACCACTCTCAGATCTAGATCTTCAGTACATTCTTCTTCTCTCCTGACCCCTTAATCTTAATCTCAACTAAATTTTCCCAATGAGCTCAAAATGTCTTATATACCATTTCCCAAGTATGCCATGTTCTTCACCTCTAAGACTCTTTATATATAAAGATAGATAATTCTAGTATGCTTTTCCTCTCCATTTGTTTCCAACTAACTTCTATTTGTCCTTCAAGACTCAAATCATTCAAGATCTTCACTCTGACCTTTATCCAGTCTGGATTGCCAATCTCTCTTTTTTCTTCCAAAATATAATACATGCATTTCTCTAACAATTTATTTTATAATGCATTATTATTGTTGTTTAATTATTTGACTCTCCAACTAGATTGTGAGTTCCTTAAGTATAGAGACTAGCTTGTTCATACACACATGTACTTATTTTTGTATGTGTATAATAAGTAAATATGTAAGTTTTATAGTAATATTACAGTAATGTATATAGAAAATGACAGAGACAAAATGTTTTCTAAACTGGGATCCCAGAACGATAACAACAGTAGCAAGTAATAAAACTCTTCATTTGTATTTTGTTGGGCTAAACTTGAAAACAATAATACAGTCTGTCTCCCTTTAAGTTCTTTAAGAGATGTTAGAAGAACTTGTGACACTTGAGTAAAGTCAAATAGAGAAGGTTACTTATTAGAATGAGTCACTATAAATGACCTTTTTTGGTCTCTCAGTTTGCCATGGAAAAAGCAATATAAGATGCCAAGTTTTTCTCTGGTTTTCTACTGATAACAGTAAAAAGAAATAAGTTCAGAATGAAGTCATCAAAAATAACTGCTCTTTTATATTTATAGAGCCAGCTTATGAACTATACCTGCTCTAAGCAGGCTACACTATCCAGCAAGATCACTCCATGCTGTGAACTGCCAGAACCATTCCGAGGGGAATGCATTATCAACTCAGAAAATGACAAACCTGATCTCTCATCCCTGCCACTTAGCAGGTTTACAGAAGACCAGTTTGTATGCAAACAATTCACTGACAAACAAGATGACTTCCTACAAGAGTAATATGGCTTTTTGTAAAATCTTAGTAATGGTATATTGTATTTATGGATTCTTTGGGAGAGATTGCAAACTTGAATGGTGACAGAGGCGAGCCAATGATGTGAGTGAATGGTTAAATGGCTGAGAGGAGATGCCTTGTGGAGTCCAAGGTTGCAGCTACTATTTGGCCCTAGCTACTTGTTACCATATGGGAATGTGGGCTTTGGGTCGTTGGATCAACTGCATTTTGAGAGAAGTTGGAAGTCTCTTGATTTTTAAATGTTGACAACTAATATAGGAATTTAAAAAAACACAGTGAGCGTCAGGTGTGTGCAAGCTTTGCTCTGAGGGACTTAGAGTCATCCCTAAGTAAGGGTTTCAGATTGGTATGCCGGGCCAGCTCTTCTAATTAATTTAATGCCTACTATCAAAGCCATAGTATGGCATTACAAGATTAAAGAGATGGAGTTCTAACATCTCTGGTGTCCATTCAGAAGTGCAAATTATTTTGGGCATAAAGCAAACTGATTTCAATATGTTATAATATTAAGACAATATTACTGAGTGATTGAAATAGTTCCAAAGTCACTTTGTGAAGTATTATCTGGAGCAGCTAAATTCTAACAAAACATAAGAATTTGAATTTTCCTCAAAGTTTTCTGTAGATTGACTTTAGTTATATTTCTGAAATTACATTTGACCCTGGCTTATAAAAGTAAATGTCGCTACCTGAACTCACTTATCCCTAAACTTGCATTTAGTATTGAAGAAGTCAATAGGCACAACTTCCTAGTGGAAATTACGTTAGACTATGAGTTGTGAGACCTGAGTTCCAGTCTAGCTTGGTCATGCATCAGCTTTGAAATGCAGCTCAAGCCACTTAATTTCCCCAGACTTTTGGGTTCCAACTGTAAACTGAGACAGTTAGGTAAGATCACTTCAGATGTCCATTCTGCAATTCTATGATTCCTTTGAAAATATTCTAGAGTCCAGATTTCTCTTTCTTGTAACCCAGAAGAATGTGCAATTATAGACAACTCATGCTTGAAGGATTATGTGGAAAACAGGGGAAGGTGGTTATTTAATACCTAGTCAGCACAGTCTTACAAAAAAATTATAATATCTATAAAATCTAGCCTCAAAGGTCATCAAGAAAATGTTCTCACCCAAACACTTGAAATGCATTTCTAGTAAAAGTAAGGAGAGACCCTGAGCCAGGAAATAAAGCTTATCAGGAGGTTTTAGGTTCAAGTTTGAATCTGCCACTCACTACTGTATAACTTTGGAAAAAATCACATAATTTTATTGATTTGGTTTCCTTATCCCAAAATATAGCCAGTAAAACTTCCCTGCCAGCCTCCCAAGATTTTCAAATACCTAAAGTCAGTTAAAATATTGAATAAATTTCATGGTCATAGTTGGCTTTTGAAAGGAAACTATGGCTTCAGAAATTTAGTGTTTACTTTCTAATATGCTTCATGTGCTTACAGGTTTCTTTATGAATATTCAAGAAGACATCCAGAGTTGGCAGTTCCAGTGATTTTAAGAGTGGATACAGTATATCAAAACTTGCTGGGAAAATGCTGTAAATTAGAAAATCCTCTGGAATGCTATAGTCATGGGGTAAATTCCTTTTTTTAAACCTGTTTCTCCTAAGTGATTATAAACATAGGGAAAAGTCCAATGCCATTAGTAGTACTGTACTTTTGTGAGATGATTATGCATGTTCTTTCTAATTGCAAGCACTACACAAAAATTTTGATTTCTGTCTAAACCAAAGGCCACATCATTATACAGCAGCAACTTTCTGTGTGAGTCACTGCCTTACAGATTCTGTGTTGTATGAAAACAACTCTGTGCAATCTTCTCTTTAAAGTTTGCTTGGCATGGTAGCAGGTAGCATGAAAGCATAGCCTATTAGGGTGGGGGAAGGTTGACGGTTTCCACCAAACAGGCCTGGAAACTGTCCCTATCTCAGGCCAGAAATCATACTGTTCACAGTCAGCAGCTCCTGTTGTGTAGTTGACATGGAAAAAGCCGGTTGCCTTACAAGTCCCTGACCAGACGATCTGTTATCCACAGTTTACCAGGAGCCAGGTGGTTCTGGCTTTTGTTACGCTAATTAGTGGCTTACGTATTTATAGAGAGGTGGCGATGGAGGACAAAGGCATTTCTTGTCCTGTTTGAGTTCAAGCAGGTACACCTAGCATCTTCCTGTTCCCAGAGAGAAGGCTAAATGAAGGCGACTTAGTCTTTTGTAGGTTAGAACCCTTTCATAGCATCACCTGTAGACTCCACAATCATCATTATGATAACAGCCCCTTATTGGAGCATGGATGTTTAGAGTTTACAAAGTAACTTTACAACAAGTGTCCTATTTTATTCTCACAACAGCTTGGTAAGATAGGTAATGGCATAAGTAGTAGCTACATTTTATAGATGAGAGTTTTGAGTTTCAGAAGGTTCAGGTGACTTGTCCAGTGTCACACAGGCAGTAAGGACAAGGCTAAGTGTTAAATCCAGGCAAACAGTTTGCCAATCAGGTAAAATTTTTACTATAACAAATACTGTTTATTAGGATCAGGTAGACTGGGTCTGATTACTTAAGAAGCTAACCAGTGCTCCTACCAAAGAGCTAAGTCTGCAAGGTCACTCGTATCTTCCCAATGGAATTTTATTTGCACTGTTCAAGAATTCTTTGAACTTCCATTTAGCTCTGAGAATTCCATGTGATTCCCTTCAACGTGTATTTGTGGAGTGCTTTACTATGTTCAAGTCTGGTACTTGTTTATATTAAACCATGACTTCTTAATATGTATCTATATTTCTATACCTACATCCATATCTCTATATCTGTACTGTTTCCATAAAAATGCTGTATTATTAAAAATAACCAATATGCACGCATACACACACACATTCTGATCAATTAAACTTAGATCTATAAATTACTTTTAAGGACCTCTTTTTGGCTTGATGAATGATTAGCTTTATGCTTGTAAAATATGCCATTTAAGCCCATAACTGAGTTCATACCACAGGAAACTAAATATCAATCTTGCTGTCCCACTTTTTTCTCCACAAAGTACATGGCCATTCCTGTTTCAGCAAAATGTGTTTTTTCAACATTTCCAAACTCACTAAGTAAATAAAACCCTGGGTTTAGTAAAACAGTCACATTAAAGTATTACAGAAGATGGTTTTGCAATCTTACCTCAAGATATATTGTTGCAACAATAGATAAACACTGATTATCTTTATTTTTCAGGAAGAGATGTTTCAAAGAGTGGTTCATGAAAGCCATGAGCATGTGAAAAATCAGTGTGATTTACATGAGAAATTAGGAGATAGTGACTTCCATGACAGGTATGCTTCCAAGATATTGTCCAGATTTGTGGTTGTTCGTGAGTTTTTGTTGACTCCTGCTGCTGAGAGTTGCTAAGAGTCTATATTCAACCTTAAAATCTCAGAGGCCAAGGAAAACCTCAGTTCAGAATTAACCTAGCTATCTTTGTCTTGATAAGACAGTTGTCCACATAACCTTGGGTGCTTTTACATTGATTTTTTAGGCCAGTTTCCAGATTCCAATCAATGCTCAGAGGTCAGGGAGCCAGCAGACCCTGACTGCCCTTCTGCAATCCCATAGGAGCCCTCTACCCTTCACCTGGACATTTAGTTTGGGGCTTTGCATGCAATTTGGAGTCAAGGCTGCAAAAGAGATCTAATCTAGGTTTTCTGTGTCAGTTTCAAGTCAGGTCAATATAGCAAATACAGTATTTTCACCATGAAGAGTAGAGATAAATAGGTACCTTAGTCAGAGGGAGCACATGTAACTTCGTGTGCAGAGAGCCTGGTAAATCCCATTGTATTTCAAAGATTAAGATATCAAAAAAAAAAAAGCCAATTTTCAGTTATCTTTAAGATCTTACTGTAATAGTCTATTAAGAAGCAGAGTATATATGTCAATCCCAATCTCCCAATTCATCACACATATATACACTATATGTATAAAATGGATAACTAATAAGAACCTGCTGTATAAAAAAATAAAAATAAAATTCAAAAATTCAAAAAAAATATATATATACAACTGAATGCAGAAAACCAGGTGGAGAGCACTACATGTTTGTGGATGTTATTTCAATAACAATCCAAAGAGTTGTGTGTGTGTGTGTTTTGATAAAATGATCTTAAAATTGAAACAGATATAAAATAGGTAACTAATAAGAACCTGCTGTATAGCACAGGGAACTCTACTCAAAAAAAAAAAAAAAAAAGAAGCAGAGTATTGGGGAAAAGTTCAGTTTGATACAGTCCCATAATATTGAGCTTAAATTAAATGTCCAGAATAATGGATCCAAAAAAATTATTCTTGTTTTAGAATATTTGGCTTATTTTTTTTTTTTACCGTTGTGTTTAATTGCTAACGTCTAGCTTAAGGATTAGACTGGTGGCTCTCAAACTTCAGAGTGCATCAAAATTACCTGGAGGACTTGTTAAACACAGCCCACTCCTAGAGTTTCTGATTCAGTAAATCTGGGATGGGGCATGAGAATTTGTATTTCTAACAAGTACCCAGGGGATGCTGCCAATCCAGGGGTCACACTTTAAGAAGTACTGGATTAGGTTGACTATTTCATTGGATGCTATAGCTAAATTCTTCCCCTAACCCCATTATAGTATAAATGCAATAAATGATTCTGACATTCTGTTGTCCTCAAATTCAGTTCTGCAGAGTCTTTCTCATTAAAATCTCTCTCCATATCCCTCAGTTCTGACTACCGCTCTCCTAGTTCAGGCCATCACTTGAATTACTGGCATGGACTTTTCTTCCCTCACTTTGCCTCTTGCCCACCTCCAATCCATTCTTTATATAGCAGCCATAATTATCTTAAAAACAATGTAAATCTGATTCTATAGTTAAGCTTTCTTCCTTCTCCTCTCTCCAATTCCCAATCCCCCCAATTAAGAAAAAAATCACACTCAGTGACTTTCTAAATGCTCCCTTCTTACTTTCACTCCCCTTCACCTGGCTCATTTTTAGTTATTGTCAGATCTTAGCTCACATATCATTTCCTCTAGGAAGCCTACCTGACCTCCCTGGGATGGTATTAGATGTCATTCTGTGTGCACCTATAGCATTCTCTATTCCTCTCATTACACTGCGTGTACTCCTCTATCTCCCCCACTAGGGGTGTGAGACCATGAGAGTAGGACATGTTTCCTGATCGTTGCTGTAGCTTCTATTCCTACACGTTGTAGACAACCAATACATGCTTTAATGGCCTGTGCATATATTTATTTCAGAAGCTGTTTACTATGAGTCTGATTTTGCAGCCATCCAAATTAGCTATCACAGTATCCTTCACAGGTAGAAAGAAGATGGATCAGAGTGGAGCAATGTGTGAGGTGGAAAGGGAATTCCAGGTATACTGAATAAGTCATTGAGCCACTGGGTCAAGAACTTAAAGGATAGCCTTAAACCCAATCTAATGACTTGCTCATCCCACATCAGAGACAATGTCAGATATTGAGGAAAACTTTGTAGAATTCTTCATTTTGGGCACATAGCCATTGCCAGGAATAAGAGGAAATTATTCTTTCAGGCTCATAGTCCTTTATACTAAGAAAGCCCCACAACTGTCTGCTCAGGAGTTGGTTATATTCACGAAGAACATGGCAGCTGCTGCCACCAAATGTTGCCCACTGAATGATGAGCAACAGTTTGTTTGCATGGAGAACTCGGTAAGCACATCCTTGACTGCATGTTTGTCTGTTGTTAAAAGTTCTGAACTCCAAGCCCCAGCAATCAGTCTCATGTTGGTGGACACGTCTCTGAATTGTCAATGGAACCTAATAATTCTGTCCTTAAGAGAATTTATTTCTGGTCAGTTCATGCCAGTTGTCTTTGATTAGCAGCAGGGATAAGACTATCGCTTTGCAAAAACTGGGAATGTCAGATTCACCAGATCTTTGCCTGGATCATATCCCAAGGTCTATTCCCTGGATTTTCAAGTCAACAAAAGCGATTTTGCTGATTTTAGACTAACTCATACTCATCAAAAGTGTAGGAAAAAACCACCCAGTTTCCTCTTGTGTTTCTCCTTTACTCTCACACGATTACCATACTCACCACACTTCTGACACCAGATGTGTGGGTGTTTTTTTTTTTTTTCCCCCGAAGCAAGCACTGGGAATCCTACAATTTAACTCAATTCTAACGCTATCTGCTTGGAGATAGCATCAGATCCTACGGGTTGAGGGCTCAGTTCCGCAAGACTGCCCCCACCTCACTTCAGATGCCAATCACAAGTCCAAGTTGTCACCTGTGCTTCTGACTGATTAGCTATAAATCAGAGGTTTCCATGACCCCCTCCTTGAGTTCAATTAATTTTCTAGAGCAGTTCACAGAACTCAGGAAAACACAGTTACCAGTTTATTGAAGAATATGAAAAAGATGCAGAAGAACAGCCAGATAAGAGATACATAGGGTGAGGCCTGGGAGGGTCCCAAGTGCAGGAGCTTCCTGTGGAGTTGGGGTGTCTCACCCTCTCGGTACATGGATGTGTTCACTCACCTGAAAGCTCACTGAACCCCATACTATTGGGATTTTATGGAGGCTTCCTCACATAGACATGACCAATTATTAACTGTATTTCCAGCCTCTTTGCCCTCTCTGGATCATGGGGGTGGGGCTAAAAATTCCAAGCTTCTAATCATGGCTTGGTCTTTCTGGAGACCAGCCCCCATCCAGGAGCCATCCAGGAGCTCACTCAGAGTCATCTCATTAGAACAAAAGCTGCTCCTAATGCCCTTATCACTTAGCAATTTATAAGCATACCAGGAGCTTTGTGTCAGGAACCAGGGTCAAAGACCAAATATTTATATTTTCTGTTATCTTACATCAAACTTACAAGTGTTACCTTCATTAGACAGAATACCAGGTATTCATTTACAGTGAGAAATGTCTTCCCAATGTCAAGAATAATTGGGTCTAATAACTAGGCTACACTTTTCCCTGAATCACATTACTTGGGAAGTTGAATTAGGATATGGGTATTCATGCAAATGGAATCAGAGGAAGGGCAGGGATGGTCTTGAGGGATATGTCTTCCAGGGATATGAATTATTCCCTCCTAGCAATGGAGAACATCACTCCAGGACCTGGATGCTCATCTCTAGGTCTCTCTCAAGTGGTATATTTTAACGCTACTGAATTCTTGTTTGGTGACAGCTTTCTTTATCCTATATTCTTGGTAGATCATCTCCTCTATACTAAGTTAGTCTTTTTTTCTGATAAAATATAGTTGTTTTGGTTACAGATTTAAAATTTTTTATTATCCAGCTCTGTCTTCCTTTTATTTTATTATAAATTTTTATTATCTAATCATGCCTTCCTTGGGGAACTCTTGATTTATATTCCTAAAACCTTGTTTTTAAGTGATCTCTTTGGTTACTTCAATAAATTCATAACTTAAATGTTGATGCTCACTGGTTTCAGTCACTTCATCCCCACATACATAAGTGACAGGGAATTTGTGTGGTCATTATACTCAGAGTAAAATACAGGCAGCCTTGCAGACAGCATCAGGATAAGTATCAGACACAGCCTGGGAGCAAGGCAAGGTGACTGTTCTAGAAGGAGATAAGAAAACGGAAGGAGACAACTGAAATAAGATCCAGGGATTCCTTTCACCATTCATTTCTTCACTTTTTCATTAATTCAGCAAGTGTTTATAGGTGATTTATCATATACCAAGTTCTGTGGTAGTTACAGGTGTCCGGTTATAAAACACAGAAACACATTGGATTTGAGCTTTTATAGAAGTGCAATCATCAGTCTTGCATCTGGGTCAAATTAGCAGTCATGTTGACCTGAGACTTGATTTTAATTTGATGGAGCATAAGAAACTCCTGCTTCAAGTCAACACTGGTCTATAAACAGCACACTGTGGGGGAGTTGGGAGGTCGGGTCCGAGGGAACTCACCTTTGAGGGTGGCAGGAAGATGGAGGACAAGGCTGAGAGCCAGGCTTCACCTGACACGCTTGCTCTTTCCCAGACAGTGAAATCCCAGCCAAATGAGCAGAGACTAGAATTTGAGAGTACTTTTCTATGGATAAAAAAATAACATTAATGACCGCAAACCTTATGGCTCTTATTTTAATTCTTTTCTGGGGAAGGCAAAGCTAATTCTTGGAGCTTTATGCAGAAGACATGAGGCAGAGCCTATCAATGCTGGCGTGGGTCACTGCTGTGATGACTCGTATGCCTTCAGGAAGCCTTGCTTTGATGATCTGCAAGTAGATGGAACTTACATTTCTCCACATTTATCCTGTGACCAAGTCGTCAACCTTAATGAGGACTTGTGCAGAGCTCAGGAGGAGGAATTACAAACCGAAAAGCAAAAGTAAGGATCCTTGTTTATATATATATATATATATATATATATATATATATATATATATTCTGGTTACCCTGAATCAACAAAATTCATCAAAAGCACTCCACCTCCTGGCAGTGGGGCAGTTCCCCTTTAGTGCCCACCCACTCCTCTTCCCACCCTCCTCACGTGCCCCTGATCCTGTCCTCAGGAGAAAGCAGGTCCTGGTCCTCAGAGCTCCTTCTCCCCCAAGATCATTAGAAATGGTTGGTAGCTTACTTCTAATTAATTTATTTATTCTAAAACTTGCTCTTGGAGAGTCTAAATATTATTAGTCCAACAATGTCATCTTGCCAAGTGAGGCAAAGTTTTTGTTGCCTTGGGAATAAACACATTCCTGTGGTCAGCAAGCGCAAGGTTGTCACTTACTCTGTTTTATCACAGTACTTAACATTCACAAGCCAACTGACCCTTGAGGGCCTTTCTTCAGTTCCCAAAGTGAGCTGATCAGAAACTAGACTGTAAAACTTTCCAGTAAGCATCCAAAAACCATTGTAACACTTAGTTAGCCATTCTTTCTTTAGCCCAGGCTGATGTGAGACGATAATACTTTATTTTTAGAGTTCAGGCTTTGCTTTCTCGTGAGGAAATTCTCTGGCTTAGATAGGCACCCTTTATGTATGTCATCTCACCAAATCCTTACCGCAGATTTAGGAGGTAGATAATATTATTACCCCATTTTAATTGTGAGGAAACTGAGGCTAAGAAGGCAAGAAGAAATGGTATGAGATCATGCAACAGGTAAATAAGTTGTTGAACTGGAATTTGTACCCAAGCTACTTAGCTCAAAGCACATATACTTAACTACCAACATGTAGCTGTTAGTGTGCCCTAATCAAGGGGTTATAATGCTGGTGATAATTTTTAATACTTGAAACTCTTCATGTAAGGTTTAGATGATGAAAAGTGTGAAATATTAGGAAGCATCCGTGTTCTAGTGAATTCATTGTGTTTTCTGTATGGAGAAAGCAATAACACAGAGACAGCTGATGTAGAGATTTCTAGAATATTCTGGGAGGATACATATTGGGGGTCAAGGGCTGGGCTGGACAAAGCTCTCCAATTTCCTGGGAAGTGGTAGGGGTTCTCTCCATGGCTTTCACCCATATATAGTTCTGACTGATCATCATAGCATAAGTCCACATACACACAAAAAGAAAAAAAAAAAGTGAAGGGGCTCCTGGAGGGGAAAGACAAAATTCAGCAGGATTATAAAGAGAAGGCAGAAATGAGGTCGTGGAATAAGACAGAGGAAATAAAGAGAATAGAAGTTCAAAGGAAAAGAATTTAAAATCCAATTAAGAAAAATACAGAGTTGAAATGTTAAGACTTAAGATAGTATATAAAGACTAGAATGTTTTAAATGAAAGGGTGAATAAATGTAATGAAAATAAAAGATTAATATCATTGAAATGAAAAGCTGGAAACAACTTGATGGTGTTGAGGATTAAAAGTCGGATCTAATATTTTTAAAGGTAAATTAAAAAATTTAAAACTAAAGGAATGAGTAGAATTAGGGGAAATGTTTTAAAACAGCAGTTAGGTTGATAGGTAGAGAGATCTGTGGGGTGGGCTGGGTGGGTGCAAGGAAGTGGTTAGGAGAGATAAACCCACTGCAAGCAGATCACAGGTATGTGGCAAGTCGTTGTAAGGGAGGGGGGCCTAGCTTCCAAATGGCACAGAGTCCCCAGTTGTAGAAAAAGCAGCCTTCATATCTGGAGTATCAAGGAAAGGTACCATGACATGCTGATACCTCTGCTCCAAATCTCATTCCCAGACCTGCATTCTCCTAATGGGACCCTTTTTTCCCCTTACCTATCCCAGTACAGTGAAAGTGTTTCTCCTTGTTTGTTTATTTATTGGAGTATAATTGCTTTACAGTGTTGTGTTAGTTTCTGCTGTACAAGGAGGTGAATCAGCTGTATGTATACATATATCCCCTCCCTCTTGGACCTCCCTCCCTGCCCCCCCCGCCCCGCCCCATCTAGGTCATCACAGAGCACAGAGCTGAGCTCCCTGTGCTTTAGGTAAGCAACTAACACCTGATCTGGAAGCTCAGCGGTCATGCAAGTGTTCCCTCTACTGGTGCCTCTGGGGACGTGCCTCCAGAAACCAGCTGACACAGCAAGACAGAAGAGAGAGCAGAATAGTTGGGTGTGTCTGAGGCAGAGGAGAGACAGGGGAGAGAAACTTTTGGAGCTGAGACTAGAGGCATTGGGAGGGGCCAAACCATGAAGACAATTGGAATCCCAGAGCTTGTGAGGACAGAGAAGAAGGGTACATATGAAGGAGCCTTCCTACCTCCTCCGCTAGCTTTCTCTATTATTGTTAAATCTACAGCTCAGACCCTCAGGGAAATTATAAAACTGCTCATCAATTATTTGCTGAGTGAATAAATGAATAAGTAGGTGAGAAGCAGTGACAATGTACCATTTATTGTGGGAGTCAGGGAGAAGGGAGACTGTGGTTGGAAGCAGACAATAATTTGAAACGAAAGTTGCAAGTTGTGCTATTACTATAATTATTCATTATCATTGCCATAATTTGATGAAATAATTAATATAATTATTCATATTATCTTTGCCACTATTTATTAAGTGCCTTCAGTATGCCAGTTACTGTACTCAGCCCTTTAATATAGTATTATTTTTGGTCCTCACAAAAACCTTGCAATGTAGGTGTTCACATTCTCATTTTATAGAGTAGGGTCAGAGAGGTTAAGTGTCTTACCCATCGTCACACAGACTAGTGAGTGGAGGACCTAACTTGAGCCAAAGTAAGTTTGACTGAAAAGTTTGTGCACTTTTTATGACATTGGAAGGAAAAAGAAGTCCAGATTTTGCATGAACTCACCGTAAAACCAGTGCCCCTCCTATACCAGCTTTGGCCACTTGGGGTGCTGAATCCCCTAGGCCAGACCATAGAAGCCCCAGTGGGTGCTGGGAAATGGGGTAGTCTCACTGTGTAGGTACTCATGATGGTTAGTTTCTGTAACATGGGACAGAAGCTGTCCTATGCTTTTATGGGTTGGGTAGTGAATTTCAGTATCATGAACAATATTGTTATCTGTGGGGGAATATATTCTGAGACAAAACCCACCAAAATTCCAATGGGAAGTAGCCTGTATTTCTCCCTTTGAATAATTAATTTGTTAAAAACTGATAATTATTATTCAAAGATAGTATCAACTGTTTTGACCATACATCATATATAACCATACAGACTTGAATGATACAGAGACACAAGAGAGCACGGTGTTTTCTTTCAAGTGGGATCAAGTTTAGGTCTAATTGGAAAATTGAATATGTACATATTTCAACTATAATAAAACATAATTTAAAAAAAGGTCAAATATGTACAGAACTGTTGGGTAGAAAAAAGAATGCTTATACTATTCTATTTCTTTGTAAAATGTTGATTTACTTTATTATTAAAGTAATACACAGTCTTTGCAGAAAATTTAGAAAATACAGAAAAGAGAAGAAAAACATAATACTTTTATTCCAACACTGCAGAGATACCCATTATAAATATATGTATAGTGTAGGAATACGTAATTCCATATCTGTACACAAGCGCACACTCCCACAATTGCCCTCTGTCCATCAGTCTATGGTTTGAATACATAATAATGCAAGTTTTGCACATTCTTGCTACTACCTGCTTATACAGAGTTTCAGTTCCAGCAATTATCCTCAGAATCCTCAGGGGAGAGCTTATGAAACCCCCCTTGCCTCCCCCACTCCGCAGGAATTCTCCAGGCTCCTTGACACCATTCCTGTGCCACTGGGAACAGTCATGCCCTCCAGGGACTGCTGTCTCCTGCTCAGCCGCAGACTGGATCCCTTTCAATTGATGACAAAGTTGCTTTATGTTTTGTTGTAAGGAAAAAATAATACCTCCCCCAAACCTCAGGATTGTACACGTTTAGCAGGTGCTGTGGCAGTGCTGCTTGTGTCTTAACGGTGTGCAGGACTTTAATGAAAGCACTCTTACAGCCCCCTTTCGAAGAGTTATCCCGATTCCATATAACTCAGAAATGAGTGTAATGGAGGCCCAGCTGGGGAACCACTGAATTACGCCTGTCTTCTACTGACCAGACCTTTCTTAATGGGCGGAAGTCTGTGAGCCTGACTTCTTGTCTCAGGACGAGTTCTCAAAAGTAGTTCTCAATCCTCATGCCTTCTGGGAGGGAGGCGCACCTCACTGGCTTTTATATATGCCCAGATCTATATTATTCCCAAGGTGTTGAAACCAGTGTTACAAATGCAAAGTGGAGATGACATAGAACCTTATTAAGGAGGTGACAGAGAGCATTATACGAGGTAACATTTATAAATTTTCAGCGCATTGTCTGAAACAGAACAAATATCAAGATACTCAAAAGCTGTTGGCTGTTGTCATCATTTTTAATGTAGCTTTAAAAATGATAATGTATGCAGTTTTGTCACTGATTATTCTTCAAAACAGCATTTTAATGGCTTTTTAAAATTCCAGTATATGGGTACAATAACGAACTTAACCAGTCCCAGTTTCTGGACATGAAAATTGTTTTCAGTTTCTAAGTATCATAAATTGTGACAATGAATATTTTTGTACATATGTCTTTGTCCCCTCTCTGATTTTTTTTCTAAATTCCCAGGTCTTAGGATTAGGGGCAAACATGGAGTTAATTAAAATCTCCTAGCTTCTCTTGACTGTGTCTTGGTGCTCAGAGGATGCAGTGATTACATGCTTCTCAAACCCACCTCATCACTGTAGTAGTTTCCGAAAAGAAAATTGGCTTGTGCTTCCTTATCTTCAGTCATGCTGCTGTTTTCAGCTCTGTCTATCCTCAAGGCTGGGGGTTGCGGGGAGGGTGGGAGAGGGTGGAGCTGAAATGGGAAGTTCAGAGGCATGTCCAGGGCGCTACCAAGTTAAGCTAAATATCTGATTGCTTAGATGGGGTCAGCACGCTACGGCCGTCCGGCCAGGGCTGTTTCTGTAGGTCCTGCGGGCACCGCCTGGACAAGCTAAGCCTGGGAGCTGCAGAGTGCTGCGTCTGCTTCGCCTCTGTTCCCGTCTTCGCTCCTGCCTTCCCCGCCTGGGACCGAGCTCGCTCTGCCCAGTGCCTGCGCTGGTGCGACGTGCGTGGTGGGGACTTCACTGTTGACGACTGCCGGGCAGCAGAGGGGTGGGTGGCATCTCAGTCCAGGAGTCAACCGACTCAGAGAGTCACCTTGCCTTGGGCCAGCTGCCCGCACTGAGAGCGGGGTGCGGGGAGAAGAAAAGGGCGTGTCACTGGGGCACAGAGTGAGACAAGCGGTGCGCGCCCCCTTCCCCACGGCTGGTCCCTCGCTTCGCCATCATTTCCAGCTGATGGCAACTGGCACAAACTGTGCCCGCCAGCCACTTGGGGCAGCCCAGCCCAGGGGTGGGGCGGGCCTGGAGTTCTCTGTCTTGTGATATAAGTACTTATATAATATCCTCAATTTTGCCTCTTGGCTGAAAAAGGCTAAAATATTTGCCGGACCCTTGGGTTAGAGTGTCATAGAAATAGCTACTTAAAGCTTTGAGATATTTCCTTTTATACCTATTCAAGTGCAAATAAGGCCACTAGGTATTATCAATGTGAATTTGAAAATGAAGAGTAAGTGAAGGTTTTTGGGTAAGCAATAAAATATGGATTAATGTACATTTCCCCTACCCTTCATGTTTGTTGTCTTTGTAGTTAAATCTCTCTTGATCAGTAAAGAAAAAAAAAAAAGACAACATTGGAAGATTTGGGGTACTATTTTATTAAATCGAGAGATAGAAACTAGGTTATAATTTTAAATATTCGAAGTGGTTGAAACACCGATGTTTATATAGTTGTGGGGAAACTCATTCTGTGAGGGAAATCTGAGATAATTGTCAAACTACTGAAGTTTCAAATTAGTGTATTGGCTTTATTATTAATAACATAAGGGGGCCTCAACTTCCAGGTGCGTTATACTTGTAATATTTATTGGGAAGTTAGTTGTTTAGAATAAATGTTCATAAAAAAATATTATAGGAAAAGCTAATTTATTTTATAACTTATTTACCACCCAATGTAATAAAAATAGAAAATAATATTTACCCTAGTAATAATTACATAAAGGTAATTAAATTTAATATAATAGTTATATTGATGAGATGTGCTTGAAGAAAAATATGTTGAATAAAAGATGGAGATGGATACTGTGAAAACTATGAGGACATCAGGGCATTTTCAGGGCCTGTAATCTTAAGAGTGAGAGCTATGCAAAGGCATGGGTGGTGTGCAGCTTTAAATAAGTAAGGCAGGTTTGCAAGCTGGCCTTCTAGCACTCAGGGAGTGCTTGTATTTTTGCCACTCATTTCTTATTCAGACTCCTCAGCAACCTTGTGAAGCAGGAACCATATGCAGCAGAGATGCAGTTCCAATCAGTTATTGTGGATTTTGCTCACCTGGTGGAGATGTGCTGTCAAACAGAGAAAAGTGAAATGTGTCTCCAAGAAGAGGTATCTCTGTTTCCTTGTCTATTCTCATAGCACTCTTAGGGTAAAGTTAAAAAAAAAAAATCCTTTCTCCATGCCAATCATGAATGGATTAGGAGAAAATCACAGTTTAAGTGGATCGGTGTAGTTGACTATATTTGGGTTTAAGATATGCTAATATTTATGTTCATTTGAGGGAACTAGGCATGTTAGACATGAATAAAGATAAATACAAAGTCATGACACCAGATGAACTGAGATGTTTAGGACTGAGGGTGGGAGGAAGAATGATGAGTTGACGACTTTCTCATTATAGAGAAATGGTGTCCTTGGAAATATAGAGAAATATTAAAGAAATAACAGTTTAAAGACCTGTCTGGGCAAACTGTAGCTTCGTTCTAGAAATTTCTAGGGGCATAATCAGGAAGAGTCACCAAATGTAGTTTGGGGCTTAACTAGGAAACCGGTTTAGGTGAAAAGGATTGCATTTTCTCAGTGGCAGACCATTAGAACAGGGGGTTGAAGAATAGAAAGAGAAAAGAACAGTGACCAGAAAAAAGTGTCTCTTTGTGCATACACACCCAACTGAGTACCAGGAGACTGTTTTGTGTAACTAATCTAATTGCATACAGTTAACAAGCAAATGACTTTCCATAAGATGGTAACGTTGTATGACTTAAATTTCTAAGAATATCATGGCAATCCTACCATCCCTGTGTGGCACAGAAAATTCATGTAAATTCATGGAGGGGACCTGGGATGGGCCGTTCTCCTGGGGACATGACTTGAGAAGCAGAAACTAGGATATAGTAGGTAATAGTATCCGAGTAGAAGAATGAAAGCGTGTGGTTCAAAAAATAAAATATAATATAGCAGGCTTTACAGTCAAAACAGGCTGGGGCTAGTTAGTCCTAGTTAGTACTAGGTTTAGCAGTGGCCCAGGGAAACGTTTTCACAGGTAACAATTTTCATGAATGCCTCAATTACCTTCAGTGGCTCTTTTCTGCTTTTTCACCTAAACTGTACATGTGCTTATGTTAAAAGTCATATATCTATGGTCTAGTCAAAGGTAGGCAAACTACACCCCTCTGGCTAATTCAGTTCCACTCCCTGTTTATGTAAACAAGGTTGTGTTGGCACACAGCCTTGCCCATTTATTTACGTGTTGTCTATGGCCGCTTTTTATAACAGCAGAATTGAGTAGTTGTAAGACTGAGTAGTTGTGACAGACTGAATGAACTGCAGAGCTCCAAATATTATCTGGCTGTTCACAAAAATATTTTGCTGACTCCCGGACCAGCTGATACACAAAATGAAAATAGTCACAAGTGCCCATTTATTTACTTTAAAGCCCTTTCACTTTTTTGTAAAACATTCAGAAAACAGATCTCTACCTGAGTAACAACCCCATATCCACACAGATAAACATTTTTGCAGAAGGGCCTGTGTCAAAAAATTCCCAAAGGAATTTTCTTGAAGTGTTCTTGCTCTTGAGTGTGAATGCTTCTTGCTTGAACTATTTCATCAATAGCACGATAGGAAGATTTCTGTGTGCTTTTTTTCCCACACTTTTTGTCTGACAGTGCTCTTCAACTTAATCGTTGAAAAGCCCAAACTTTCCCCCTTCCCTCCCCTTCCCTCTCTACTTTCTTTTAGGATTTCTCCACAAATTAAAGGAGAAAATAGGGGCTATCTGAAGAATATATCATGTTGATTAAAATTTGCTAGATGAACTTCTTCAGATAGAAATGCTTATTATATGTAATTCTGCACCATCTATAAAGTTCGACCAAGTATATCTCCATATGATTATTTTAAGGAGGTGATTCTGAAATATTCGTGTGCATCAGAGTTACTTGGAGGGCTTGTTAAAACAAAATCAATATTTTCCATCCCCAGCATTCCTGATTTAATAGAGCTAGGGTGGGGTCTGATTATTTGCATTTCTAACAAGTTCCCAGGTGCTACTGATGCTGCTGGTTTGGTGACCACTTTAAGAACCACTTTCCTAAAGTGAAAGTAGATAATCATAAACTGTTTCGCCCCTCCCTTCCCAATATTTTTATACATCTAACTTAGTGAGAAGTTGGAACCAAGAACAGTAACAAAAATAATAAAACAATTGAAAAATAACCTATTTATGAAAGGAAGTGAAAGATTTTGGGGACATTAAATACAAAGGTAAGACTGGAATATAAAAGCAATAACCTTATATGAATAGGCTTAGCAAAAAATATAGGAATATATGATGGAATTATTTTGGAATCTTATCATCAAGAGTTTTGGTGAGTCTTTGTGCCTCTATGTTTGTGGAAGAGGTCTAGGTTTGACTGTAATGCAAAGGAATAATACCTAGTGGCTTTGGGAGTCTCCATGGAACCAAAATCCCAGAAGTGAAGAGGCTTAGCCAATTAGCAGTCTGTAGATGTTCCAAGTTAGACTAACTGCTCCAGGGACCTACATGCATTTTCTTTGTTTTCTTTTCTGAGATTAGAATAGTCAATTATATGAATCTGTTCTGCCTGTTAAAAGAGAAAGTGGGCAGGTTTGAAGACTGCCTTTCTAGCTATGGCTAGTGGAAGACAAGATGGAAGACATATTTTGAGAAGTAAACCAGAATGCAGGAAAATTCTAAGGAGAAAAAAGTGAACCAAAATTAATGTTGGAATGTTGGTAAGAATAAGAATGAAACAAAAAGAAGGAATAAAATAAGAAACTCAGCCATACAAGGTGAATTTGGATCTTCCAAAGAAAAGGAATTTCATATATCATGAAATAATAATGTGAATTGTAGACTTCAGCAGTTTTAAGGAGAAAACTACTCAGAAATTCTCTCTTCCAGGTCAGTGGGGAATGATAATTGTAGCCTGAGATACTTATCTGTCACCCAACAGAATATAACATAGAAGAAAGTTAACAAGAATTAGCAGGAATTTGGGCAGGTTGAAATGATGGTTTGAAAATAATAAATAAAATTTAACAATAAAAAAAGCAAACTTCTGCTTTTAGTTGTGACTCAACACAAGTTCATGTGGAAAGACTTGCTGGTTTAAGTAGCCTATGCTTACAACTTGATGGGTCTACTATCAAAGCTACTGCAATCCTGGGATGCAATTCTGGAGAAAAAACAAGGATCAGATATTGCAACCACATGGATCAGGTCACTCTGGGATACTGTATTTAGTTTCTTATGATACATTACACAAGTTTTGAAAATTACATAAGTAATATATGAACATGTCAAGAGTTCAGACAGAAGAGCAGGGTACATTTCCCATTCCCAAAAGGTAAGCAATTTAAGTTTTCACTTTTAGTATTCCTAGTGATTACCATTATTACTTTAATAGTTTTTTAAAATACTGCTGTCACTTAAAGAATATAGTATTCTTACACTAACTTCGACAATACTGCCAGTAGACTCTCAATTTTTTTTTTAGGTAAAGTATTTTTGTAGTTTTAGCTCTTTTATTGGTTATACTCTATTTCTTGGTCCTTCTACTTCAATCAGCATCTAGTGATTTTCCAAAACATAATTAACATGTCTAAACTTCTTTTGATTTCTTTGCCAGCTTTCCTTTTTAAAGCTATACCATGATTTCCACACTGTCTAGGTTTATTCATCCTGCTTTGTAAATGTAAGGTTTATATGCTTTGTCAATAGGTTGATCCAAAAACTGGAAGCCATTAAATAGTGTTCAATAGTGTGTTTAACTGTAATATTATTTACAGCCGTACAATGAATGCATTGACCAATAGTTCAATGACTTATCCTGGATCACTTAAAAAGTGTCAAGATTAAATGAAGTCTTTTTTCTTACTATCAACTGCAGAAAATATGCCACATTTATTTAGTTTTACATATTTGGACTATGATTTCCTAGTACATCCTTTTTTTTGAGAGTTTCTAATTACCATTCTTTTTCCATGTTGACAAATAAAGCATCTACTTTCATCACACCACTAAAATATATCACACCGCTAAATTATATCAGGTTCTTAATTATACAGTTTTTGTAATAGAATAGTCTATCATCTTAAAGTTTGATAAGATTTGAAACTTAAAGTTTGATAACATTTGAAAAGTCCTCTGACTTAATCTTTCAGTTTGGATTTAGTTATTTCTGGGACTGATTTATGGCTGTCCACTAAGAGTTTCTTTTTAAGTGTAACTCTGGGTAAAATGGACTATTTCTAACATCCCATTTTGTGTTTATTTCTTGGATTCTTTTAAGTTTTTTTTTGGCTACATTCTTAATTTAGGTATGTATGTATTTATGTATTTTTTCAGAATGGGCACCCGGGTGATAAACTTTAGGGGCCCTTGCATATTTAAATATTATTTCACCCATATATTTACACAGTTATTTTTTAAGCTGGTATGTTAGTTGGGTTTCTTTAGTTGTAAATAATAGCATCAAATTCTGGCTAACCTAAGTAAAAATTAGTATATTGAAAGGATAGTAGTGACTTCAGGAATCTTTAGGAAGTTTAAAAAAATGGGCTGAGCAGGAGATAAGAACCAAAGCAGCTCAGAAATCAATGACTTTCTGGTCTTTTACTGCTGGTACTTCTCTAATGTTACTATTCTGAGCTTCTATCTCTGCATTTTGATATGTTGATTAATATCACACCAATGACTATTTTTCAGAAGTTCATTATAGCTCTTACATTGATGGTGTTTTTGTTTTTTTTTTCTTTTTAGCATCAGTAGGCTTTATTCTTTCCGGTATATTGTTACTATTATTGAATTGGGATTTCAAAAGAGATGAGAGGTGACCCATTTTAAAAGGATCTTGGCAAGTTGTTATGTCCAGCAGTATCTAGAATGTAAAAAGGTTTGAAAAGCATGTCACAGGATTTGGAGAAATAGACTAGTAATGTTTATTCCAAAGTCTTCAGATGGATGACAGGTTAGCAGTCTCCCATACAGACAATGTACAGGCTGGAAGAAAATATTTGCAAACAATGCTACAGACAAGGGATTAATTTCCAAAACACACAAACAGCTCATACAGCTTAATACCAAAAAACCAAACAATCCAATCAAAAAATGGGCAGAAGACCTAAATAGACATTTCTCCAAAGAAGACATACAGATGGCCAACAGGCACATGAAGAGATGCTCAATATCACTAATTATTAGAGAAATGCAAATCAAAACTACAATGAGGTATCACCTCACACCAGTCAGAATGGCCGTCATTAAAAGGTCCACAAATAATAAATGCTGGAGAGGGTGTGGAGAGAAAAGGAACCCTCCTACACTGTTGGTGGGAATGTAAATTGGTGCAGCCACTATGGAGAACTATATGGAGGTTCCTTAAAAAACTAAAAATAGAGCTACTATATGATCCAGCAATCCTGCTCCTGAGCATATATCCAGAAAAGATGAAAACTCTAATTCAAAAAGATACATGCACTCCAATGTTCATAGCAGCACTATTTACAATAGTCAAGACATGGAAGCAACCTAAATGTCCATCGACAGATGAATGGACAAAGAAGATGTGATATATATACACAATGGAGTATTACTCAGCCATAAAAAAGAGTGAAGTAATGCCATTTGCAGCAACATGGATGGACCTAGAGATAATCATACTATGTGAAGTGAGTCAGACAGAGAAAGACAAATACCATATGATACAACTTCTATGTGGAATCTAAAAAATGATACAAATGAACTTATTTCCAAA
The DNA here is from genome assembly GCF_002837175.3 of Physeter macrocephalus. Taxonomy (NCBI): domain Eukaryota; kingdom Metazoa; phylum Chordata; class Mammalia; order Artiodactyla; family Physeteridae; genus Physeter; species Physeter macrocephalus. Next base: position 64,511,295 of record NC_041220.1, read on the forward strand.
ACAGAAATCGACTCACAGACATAGAAAACAAACTTAATGTTTACCAGAGGGGATGGCAGGGAGTGGGGGGGCGATAAGTTAGGAGTTTGAGATTAACATATACACACTACTGTGTATAAAATAGATAAACAACGAGGATCTACCATATAGCACAGGGAACTATATTCAATGCCTTGTAATAACCTATAATGGAAAAGAATCTGAAAAAGAATAATGTATATACTTGAATCACTTTGCTGTACACCTGAATCTAATACAACATTGTAAATTAACTATTCCATTTTAAAACATGAATTAAAAAAAGGAAATAAATTAACATTCAAACAAAGCAAAACAAAAAAAGTCATGGGTCACCGTGGAAGTAAGGATACGTAAATTCCAGAGGTATTTTTAAAAATAAACCTAAATAGATTTCAATCTTTCTAGACAATTTAGGTGTGGTACTGTTTGAAGGTGGGAAGAACTAAATTACTAGACTTCTAACCATTTTCTACAGGATCCTAGAGGCTCTTAGGAGTGTGAGTCATCTATCCCTCAGATGTGTGTGTGTTCATACCTTAGCAGTGGAGTTCTAGGGGTCCCATTTCCACTAAGCTATTAAAGATTTCACTTTTATCTACTTGGGCTTCCACAAATGATTTTTATTTGAATAAGGACTATACAGGTACAAATTGGGGAAAACTTTCAGACTTAATATCAAGGTCTACACCAGTACATATGAAGGGAGTAGAGATAATCTGATCAATTTTAGTGGTTTTTTTCCTCTTGAATTTCTATACCTGAATATGTAGTGATTTAGCATGGGATTACCCTAGAGCTGTTTTAAAATGCAGCAAGAAGCTGACATTGATTGTTCATTCTTACCCTGCAGCAAAAGAGTGTCATATTCTTCTGAGGAGGAAGTAAATTTTTATTTATTCTAAATCTGGGGTCCTGAAAGTGGACGAGGCATTGCAGTTAATTAAGTCCTTAAGCTAAGGGACTGTGAGAAATTCTGAGACCTTGAGAGGCAGGCGTATTAGAACCCATCTCAGGCATGCAAAAGGGAAGTCTTAAAGATTTTCTGTTTGGGGATCAGAGCTGCTTAGCTGTTTTCTCTTTCTCACAGATGTGCTCATTTGCTTTTTTTTAGGGGTCCAAACTGATCAAAAAGTGCCAGTCTCTTTTGGGAGGCTAAATGATTCCAGCATATATCAATGTACAATCTTTGCTGAGAACTGCTTTTTGTTTTTCATGAATAATGAAATGCATGTCTAATATTCAAAAGAAGAATCAACATCATTTTTCAGCTACTAGCAATGTTACTCAGGAACATTAACTAGTCTACACTAAATCTCTCCTTTCCTACTCAGCAGAGAAATCTACTTATTGTAACTCTCCTACAACCCACTTCCATCCCTTCTCTCTCCCCATAAGCTTTCTACTTCTCAGAAGCAGCAACAGAAATATGAAACCAAGGGGCCTTTCAAAACATCAGGTGGATGTAATGAGCTGCCACATTGAACTGGGACCTGGCTGCTGGGTTCTGGAGTGAAAAAGACCCCAAGTGCCATTTGTGGTTTCTATCTGTACCACTACTGAAAATGATTATTGATGAACTGAATGAAATGTGTTTTACAATAAAGGTACTTACATGACTGTATTCCCTTTCATCTTTACCCGAGATATGTGATGTTGACATTGTCACCAAGGGGTCCTAACATATTTATATTCACTTGAGCTTTCAGTGATGATTTGTAATAGTAGTCTTTTCCCTGGAAATCCTGGCATAAATGACATAAAGAACTTATCATTTCGACTTAGTTTTGCAGATTATTTTTGTGTGTAATGAAGTAAAAATAAGCAGTGATATTTTAGTGCTGATTTTGGCTAGAGAAAATGTTTAATTCTCATTATAGTGCTCTTTACTTGATTTCAGTTTTTCCTTACTCCAGTAATTTCAGCATGTTCATATATACTAGCAAATTAAATCCGATAAACATTTAAGTATCGATTGTATTCAACACACTGTGCTAGGTGTTGCAGGGAATAATATGAATATGATATGGCCAGATCACTAATGAATTTAAACAAGATATAAACACATAAGGAATTATAATAATGGGCAGATTTCACGTTGCCAGTGTCACAAGAGCAGAACTAACTAATGTAGAACCCAGGAGTTTGAGATCACACATAGCCACAGAGACCAGGAAAGTTCATGGAAGGAGTGACCCTGGCCAATGACTAGAAAATAGGCATGTTTTAACAGATAGATGTGGAGCGTGTGAGCACAAATGGTGAGTGATTCAGATGGGTGGGTTTTGAGACAAGAATAAAGTAGTTGTGGGCAGTAAGACTTAGTGAAAGCCTAGGCTACAGTGTTGGGTGAGGACATATTATAGTTTAGTTATAACAATAGCTAATATTTATCACACACTTCTTATGTGCAAAGTGTCAGCCTTTATTCCTATAACTCCTACAACCGTATAATGAAGTAGGTATTATTATTTCTATATTACAAATGAAGACAGAGAGATGCCAATTGAGGGTGTGTAATTAGGGTGAGGCCATATATTCCAGTGGTTAAGAGTGTGGGTTCTGGAGCCATAAGTTCAAATCCTACCTCAGTCTTCTACTAAAGAGCTTAGCAAATCTAACCTCTCCATGGCTTACTTTCCTCATCTTTAAAATCAGGTTGAAAGATTAATTTCCTCACAGGAGTGTAATGGATGTTAAATGAGTTGATCTATGTAAGGCAAATGCTAAGTGTGGTTAGTTTCAACAATATAAAATTGCTGCTTTTGTAGGCCAAATATGGACAATTTCAAATGTCTCAGTCTAATAGTTTAGCTGTTATTTAGAAGAAAAATGGATGCTGTTGAGGGTTTTGCCCTCTTGAATTGCATCCTATTCCTTTCCTTTCACATGTAGATATCTCAATATAATAGATACATCTGCCATCTTTTCCACCTCATCAGCTGCCTTGCAAATGGATTTCTTCAGTTCTTGAAGCCAAGCTGAACAACCCTAAACAAAATTCCATAGTAACACTGCCTAACTGTATATTTCATATTGCCAAGAGATGATAAAATACACCACCATATTAGGGAAAACCATATAGAAAAGTTTCGATATGTTTTTAGCTAGTAGATCAGATTTGGAGGCATATATACAGGGGATTAAAAAAAATATTTTAGACAATTTTTTTCACTCATTCTTTTATTCATTCATTAATTCATTCAGTCCTTTATTCAATTGATTTTTATTGAGCACATCCAATACACAGGACACCATATTAAGTACAACAAAGTATACAAAGATGAATGTGACAGGTCCTCTACCATTAATAAGTATAACATTATCTAGAACTGAATTTGAAATAATATGTCACTGGTAATGAAATATTTGGACCACCTAAAACAAGGATGAATGGTTTTGTGACAAAAGTTTATATTCTTGTATTATGTAAAGATGACTCTGAAGTGAACAGATTTTTGTCTCAGAAATTATATCAGTTATCTATTGTGATGTAACAAATTATCCTAAAACATAGCAGCATACTACAATAAACATTTCGTACCTCACACATTTTCTGATGATCAGGAATCCAGGAGTGGTTTAGCTGGGATTTTTGGCTCAGGTCTCTCATGAGGTTGTAGTCAAGCTCTTTGCCAGGGCTGTAGTCATTGAAGGCTTGACTGGGGCTGGCCGATGGCGCACTCCCACGGCTGTGGGCTGTGGACGGGGTGCCTCAGTTCCTTGTTGGCTTTTGGGCTTTTGGAAGAAGGTCTCAGTTCCTGTTATATAGGCCTTTCCCTAGGGCTACTCTGGATGTGGCAGTTGGCTCCCTCCAGAGCCAGCAATCCAAGAGAACAAGCAAGGAGGACACCACAGTGACTTTTGTGACCTAGTCTCCAAAGCCACACCCTGGCACTTCTGCTTTCCTCTGTTCCTTAGAAGTGAGTTACTAAGTCCAGCCCATTGGCAAGGTGAGGAAGATTAGGCTCCATATCTTGAGAGGAGGAGTATCAAAGACTTCATACATATATATTAAAACTACCACGGTAGTGATGTTAACATCTCACTTGAATAATTTATTTGAATTTTTTTGCATCTAGTAGAACTCTGTGCTTGCATGTACTTGCTACTTTTTTGTTGGCAACTTTTTAATCATAAATTTTCTATTTCCTAAATAGAAAAAGCAATACATGTTCATTACAGATTATTTAACAAGTGTAGAAAAATATGAAAAACATGAATCACCCATACATAATTCTATAAACCAGACATAACCACGTTTAACATGTTTTTGGTTTGTAGTGTTTATGTACAAATAATAATATACATACATATATATAAACATATATCTATATATCTTATGGATAATAAACTTTTGGATATTGTATCTATATTCTTATCCAGATACATAAGGAGAATTTACTCTTATAATTAAAATTTATTAGAAAACAATTTAAGAGCCGCATAACATTCTATAGGTAAATGTTTCTTTCCTTCCTTAATCTTTTTTTCCTATTTTTGAACATTAGGCTATTTACTTCCTTTTATCACAATAAATAATAATCATCTTTACATAGTGTCTTTGTATATCTGATTATTTTCATATAAGATCCTACAAGTAGAATTATAGGATGAACTTATTACTAGATTGCTTTCAAGGAAAGTTATATTCATTTGTAATTCTACCAGTAGTTTAAGTGCCCATCTCATTGTAATTTGTTGAGTATTTAATATTATCATTTCTTAATCTTCTTTAATAGATGAATTTCACTTTCCTTTGCTTTGCATTTTGTTGACACGCCAGTTATTTTATTGCCTCTCTGCTCCAAATTCACTCTTTGTTGTTGTCTGTGAAAATGTACATGGGAGCCTTTCTATATGCTTCCTTTGCAGCTTACATGATGTCATGCTTTGTCAGTAGGGGGCACTGGAGAAACACTGTAGGAGGAAGTTGGTCTTTCCTGATTCTGGGAAGCTGACATTCTTCCTTCACTGCTCTACCCAGAGTGGTTTCTTCAGTGCTAGTTACCTGTAGGGTGCAGCTTTCTTTATCTTGTGTTCCTCCAACCCCTTTTGTAGCTTTTGATTTGGTTTGTGGTGGCACGTCCTGGAGGCCCAGTAGAGGCCTGTGTCCTAGCTCAGATCATTACCCTCCATACCTTCTCAACTTGGTGCATGCTCCCAAAGAGTGCCTTGTGGGGCTGATCATCTGGTAAGCCACTTGCCCCACCTTTGTCCCATGCAGCCTCAAAGATGCCCCAGTCCAAGGCGTACACAGAATTGTATACTAGGTTCCTGCAGAGATGGCCCCTGCAGCCCCCCCAGTCCTAGCAGCACTGGCAGCAGTGCCCCTGACTTCATTTGTGTGCCTACCCTTCAGCCTCCGCTTACCTGTGCCCCCAGACTTTGTTTCCTGTGGACCTCCAGACACCGACACTCTGTGATCTGGCTTTGTGCCTGCAGAGAAGCCCCAAGCCCCTCTGTTCACCTGCCCACCTGATCCACACTCCAGAGGGCTGTTCCTGATTGTCCTATGACTATAGCCCTGCTGTGTCCTGGGCAACCAGAGAATGCCTCCCCTATCCACTGGGCTGCAACCACACCTTCTCCAATGAACTCTCAGCTCCTCACGCCAAGCTTTTCCTTTGTGGGGTATTCTTCCTCAGCCTTAGGGTACCCTTTGGAGTGCTCTTCACATTTTTATAGTTACTCTATCATCACAGCTAAGTAATTCTTTATATTAAATTTCCCCTGTTTAAATGACTGGGTGGTTTCTGTCTCCTGATTAGACACAGACTAACACAACTGATCACTATTAAGAGACAACTTTTTTCACATACTTAGTAGCCATTTGCATTTCCTCTTCTGCAATTTTACTTTTCAAGCCATATGTCTTATTTATTCTATCCAGGCATGGTATTTTTTAATGCATTTTGTAGACTTTCAATATATTAAAGATGAATCTTTTGTCATGTTTATGGCAGATACTTGACACTACTTTAAATAAGTATACTGAATTTTAACCATTACATTTGCTTTATTTTTGTGAGATGAGATTTTCTTATAAATAGGATGAAGATGCAAGCCCATGTCTTATTCAATAAAGGAGATTTCCTAGGACTGGAAAGCTAACAGCACACTTTTACTTTCACCTGGTTTAGGATTTGGTTACACTGAAAAGTAATACATTTGTCTTAAGCATGTTTCATATTTTGATAATTGATCTTCCAACTGGGTTTATTACATTCAACCTTATCCCATAGTGTGTGTAATACAATCAGTTTAATCCAATGCTTATGAGGAATGCAAATAGAAATAGTAGTGGAATGGAAAAGAGCTGCATAAAACTCCCTTTTAATATAGAGTTCATAAATAAAATCATAGATGATACTTGTGGCATTCTCAGTGCTTTTTCAGATTGGTTAAGTGTACTTGATGGAACCTGAGTGTTGTTTTGTAGAATGAGTTGTCTTGGAGAAAAAGGGCAGAGCTCCAGATTTCCTGCCCAACTTAGGCTACCACAGCTTTGCATTATCTTCTATATTCATTCAGCAACAAATGGTTATCATGGGTCAAGTCTTAGCCTAGCCGACAAAATACACTAAATCTCTGTGATATGTTTGGAAAAATAAAGAAAACTAATTCAATTGACAAAAGAAAAGCTTAAGAACACTTTTGAAAGTCATCAGTAGAACAGAGGGGGAAAATAAAGAAGGGCTCAGGTTGAGAAAATTACAATTTGGGTTTCTTAACAGAGTCCATAATCTTTTCCATCCCAAAGGACAGATAGCTCTGATGTTATAGATAGCCCAAAGCCACGTATCCATAGAAAGATAGTCCTAGATTTTATGAAAAGGCTAGAGTTTAAGGAGCTGTGAAACACCATCACCATCAGATTCCTTGGTGGGGTAGTAATGTGCTGATTTTTTATTTTAAGAGCTGGCAGCTTTTACTTCTGAATCATTTCTGAGAGTCAGTTGATGAGCGTTCTCTTGACAGTTGAAGCTAAAATAAGTTTAAGCTGCATGGTATCTGAAGATGCCATTTAAATTCAAGTTCATTGAGTGTTTTATTATAAAAACTATTTGGAATACATAGTATCCAAGCTTATTCCAGTTACTGAAACTAAATTCAATTCCTTCAGTCCAACTGCGAACCCTGCTTAACCTTCTTCAGTTTAAAGAGAGACAAGCTTTTTCCACATTCAATTTCCTACAGATTCAAGTTCACATATATTTGTATAAATGCAAATATAGAATTTATGCACTCAAATAGTTGTAACACCCTTTTAATTTTGTTGAAGTGTTTTAGCAATAGTGACCTGTATTGCTAAACTGTTGTCTCTGTTTTTATTACCTGTTTACTTCGAAGACATTTCAGTATGATAGCCTTTTCTGTACTGAATCTGAAATAAGGAGAAAAAGAGTATTAACAACTGGACACATTTTGTGCCTTGAACCTATTAAAGAACGAAGCACCCAGTGTGCAAGCTCTTAACTTACTTTGTCATTGTTCTTTGAATCTCTCTTTTCTCTTCTTCATTTAATCTTTGAAGGATGGATTCCAGGAGAGAAAAATGAAAGTTAATATACTGAGCCACCTGAAAGAAAAACAAACAAAAAAAGAGCATTTGTGTGAGAGATGCTGAGTGAGGAGAGGGCAAAGACAGATTCAGCGCAATGGCATCCATACATCACTGCTAATTTCTTCTTCATCTTTATCCATGAGGAAAATGCGAGCATTCTTTTTGGATGGTCCCTGTAGGAGTCTATGCAGTAGCGGAATGTCTGTTTTCTTTAGCCGTCTCTGCTCTGCAAATGAAAATAAGAATCAACTACAGTCAGGAGTCCATTCTAGAGGAAAAAAAGAAACATAATTTGTCCATTCATTTTGCTTCTTCAGCTCACTTTGAAAGACCTAAAGAGAACATACAACAGGAGGAACTCACTCAAAAAAGTAAGTTGAAATTAAAACCTTTAAATGAACTAAAAATGGACTTCTTTCTCTTGCTATCCTTCAGGGTTTGACTTTCTATCTCAGAATGCCAACTTTGCCTTTGGTTTGGATGTTCAGACAAATCTTCAGTCCCATTTATGCCTTTTATCATGCAACATTCCTAAAAATTTTTTTACAATTTTTCATTCATTCAACAAATATTTATTGATCTTCCCTAGTTCCATTAATGTAATTCTATCTTTCTAATAGTTCAGATCCAAAACTTTGTAATTATCTTCAATTCTTCATTTCTCTCTCACCCCACATCCAATCCTTGGCTTTTCTTAAAAGTATATTCAGAATTGTTATTCGCAAAAGGGGTATTTTTTTATTATTTCATTAAACTATGGACTTCATCCATTCAACCATAATAATGAGATGAGAAAAAAATAACTTCCTATTTGGTATAGTCCCAGAACTTCAAATTTCCAAAAGTCACAAATACTCCCACCACAAAATACTTCTAGCTTTCTGTTGAAGTAGTTTCACATCTGTGATTTCATTTTAGGACACAGTGCCTTTACATTCATTTTCTTTCCTCCTTCCTTCTCAAATTATTTTTTGAGTCCCAACTATGTACCAGGCCTTGTTCTCTGTACTGGGTACACTACAGAACAAAGCAGAGTAAAATCACTTCCCTCATGAACCTTACACTCTCGTGGAGAAGAAGATGATAAGGAAGATACATCAATAAGACATGTCACATATAGTGATAAGTATTCAGGGGAAAAAATAAAGCAAGGGAGGGGGTAGAAAGCACGCACATGTGTAAATATGTGTGTGCAGGGGAGAAGTTTGCAATTATTGTAGGGTGGTGGAGGAAGGCCTCACTGAAGATGTAACATTTGAGCAAAGACCTGAAGGAGATGAGAGAGGAACCATGAAGCTATTTAGGGGAATTGTGTCCCAAAAGGGTAAGTAAATAAATAGAGCATCTCTGAGGTCAGTGCATGCCTAATGGTGTCAAAGAGCAGCAAGGGAATAGGGTGGCTGGCACGGAGGTGAGGGGAGGGTTGTTAAACGATGAAGAGAAGAGGTAATGGAACCAGCACAAAGACTGTGACTTTACTGTCAGAAGAGAGACCATTGGAGGATCTAAGAAGAGATGTGACATGGTCTGACTTCCATGGTTAAAGAATAATCTGTCTGCTCTGTTGAAGTAGACTGAAGGGAAAAAGGTGGACCAGTTAGTCCTTTCTACAGTATCATGTGTTTCCTTGGGCTTTTAAAAGTTCCAAGCGTCAGAACTGTTCTCATCCCCTGGACTAGACTTACCCCAGGAAAAAGGGCAAGAGAGGATCTAGAACATACAAGTCCAGCTTCCCCACAATTAAAGTGACATCCATTCCTATGTCCACAGAGTCACTGTTCGTTGCTTTAATTCCTCTACCTTTTCTGAAGCAATGGGGAACACCATAATTTAGCTCCTGTCATTAACCCACCAGAATCCTCTTCTGACCTTTACATCTTGTATTAACTTGGTTTTGCATCCTCGATTTGCTTCATTCTTGATATCACAGGGCAATGTTCCTTGTTTCATGGTCACCTGGGATAATTATTAGAAATATGCATTCCCAGACTGTCCTCAGATCTGGAGGGGCTTGAGAATTTGTGTTTTAAATGAACTCTCCAGGTAATTCTGAAGGGTGCTATAATTCGAGAAACACTTATAGATCATGCGCTTAGTAGATAAAAGGTATTAAAAAACACAGCTATCTATTTTCCACATTACTACCCAAACAGCTGCTATACGCTCCATTCTTTTCTCTATTCCTGGTCCCTAAAAAGGTCCTGGTTATGATTATCTTCAGTTCTGGATTTCATGTATAAGAAATTTTGACACAATATAAAAGAAAACATAATTTTCACAGGTAAAATTGAAATAACTACATTTTACAGTAAAGATAAGCATTTTCCCCTGATTTTAAAAATAACATACGTATTGGGGAGGGGAAAGGAGGTTATATAGGTCAAAGAGTACAAATTTTCAGTTATTAGAAGAATAATTTCTGAGGATCTAATGTATACTTGAAAGTTGCTGAGAGTAGATCTTAAGCATTCTTAGCCCAAGAAAAAGAAGTTAACTATGTAAGCTGATGGATGTGTTGATTATCTTGATCTTGGTAATCATTGCACAGTGTACATGTATGTCCAATCATCACATTGTACACTTTAAATATACACAATTATATTTGTCAGTTATTCCAAATTATTCCTCAATAACATACATACTACTGTAATTATGAGGAAAAGAATAAGGCAGAAAGTAAAAATCACCTGGAATCCCAGAACTCTAGGATAAGCAGCTTTTCACTTTTTGTGGCCATCCCTTCACATATCTCTTTATACACACACACAAACAATACATAAAGGTGGTTGTATCACACTTGCTATTTTTATTGTACACATATATTTTTAAAAATCATAATTTGTTTTTTCCTTTTGTGCTTTTTCTCCTTCCCATTGTCTTTTCTGTATCTCCCCAACCCCCTAACCAAGTAATCAATGTTAATGGCTTGATATTTATCTTTCCATACCTTTCTCCCTGATCATGTGATCATATAAACTACATATATAAATAGGGATTTATAATTCTTTTTTAAAAATGGGATCATACTATATACATTTATAGGCATCTTGCATTTTAAATTAAATGTATATTATAGAACCTTCCATTCAACTGGTATAGATCTAACTCATTTCATTTAATGGTTGCATAATAATCACTTATTAAATCATTCCTCTATGACGGGTAACTTTGCCTTTAGCTTTTTGTCATTATAAATAGCCTTGCACATAAACCTGTAGGCAGTAGTCCTTTTATTTTTGTGAAACAGATTCTCACCAGTGGAATTGCTGGGTTAAAGGATATGTATACTGTGGATTTTAACAAATGTTGCTAGAATGAATTTTAAGAAAGTAGACAGATCTTCACCAGAATTGCAAGAACATACGCTTTTACCCTTATCCACACCAGACATAGGTGATAATATTACATTGAATTTAAGGATTGAATTTACATTTCCTTAACTTCTGCATTTCCTTTAATACTTGTATTTCCTTGAGTTTAAGACTTTCCTAAAAATATTTACTGGTTACTTTGTTATTCTTTCAATTGCTTTATCATACTTTATTTTTATTGGATTGTCTTTTCACTATCATTTTGCAAGAACTTTTTGATATTGTAGGTATTAATCTTTTTCTGATATTCTTCATAATGTTTGTATCTTTCTTTTTCTTTTTTAAAAAATTAATTATTTTCTTATTAGTCGTCCATTTTATCCACATCAGTGTATAAGTGTCAATCCCAATCTCCCAATTCATCACACCCCCACCCCCACCCCCGGCTGCTTTCCCCCCTTGGTGTCCATACGTTTGTTCTCTACATCTGTGTCTCAATTTCTGCCCTGCAAACCCGTTCATCTGTACCATTACGTAGGTTCCACATATATGCGTTAATATATATTTGTTTTTCTCTTTCTGACTTACTTCACTCTGTATGACAGTCTCTAGATGCATCCACGTCTCTACAAATGAC
>NC_041220.1:64522965-64523516 GCF_002837175.3 Physeter macrocephalus
ATTGTAAACAGTGCTGCAATGAACATTGGGGTGCATGTGTCTTTTTGAATTATGGTTTTTTCTGGGTATATGCCCAGTAGTGGGATTGCTGGGTCATATGGTAATTCTATTCTTAGTTCTTTAAGGAACCTCCATACTGTTCTCCATAGTGGCCGTGTCAATTTACATTCCCACCAACAGTGCAAGAGGGTTCCCTTTTCTCCACACCCTTTCCGGCATTTGTTGTTTGTAGATTTTCTGACGATACCCATTCTAACTGGTGTGAAGTGATACCTCATTGTAGTTTTGATTTGCATTTCTCTAATAATTAGTGATGTTGAGCAGCATTTCATGTGCTTCTTGGCCATCTGTATGTCTTCTATGGAGAAATGTCTGTTTAGGTCTTCTGCCCATTTTTGGATTGGGTTGTTTGTTTTTCTACTATTGAGCTGCATGAACTGTTTATATATTTTGGAGATTAATCCTTTGTCCAGTGATTCATTTGCAAATATTTTCTCCCATTCTGAGGGTTGTTTTTTCGTCTTGTTTATGGTTTCCTTTGCTGTGCAAAA
>NC_041220.1:64524630-64525434 GCF_002837175.3 Physeter macrocephalus
ACAGTGGTGAGAGTGGACATCCTTGTCTTGTTCCTGATCTTAGAGGAAATGCTTTCAGTTTTTCACCATTGAGAATGATGTTTGCCGTGGGTTTGTTGTATATGGCCTTTATTATGCTGAAGTAGGTTCCCTCTATGCCCACTTTCTGGAGAGCTTTTATCATAAATGGGTGTTGAATTTTGTCAAAAGCTTTTTCTGCATCTATTGAGATGATCATATGGTTTTTATTCTTCAATTTGTTAATATGGTGTATCACATTGATTGATTTGCGTATATTGAAGAATCCTTGCATCTCTGGGGTAAATCCCACTTGATCATGGTGTATGATCCTTGTAATGTGTTGTTGATTCTGTTTGCTAGTATTTTGTTGAGGAGTTTTGCATCTATATTCATCAGTGATATTGGTCTGTAATTTTCTTTTTTTGTAGTATCTTTGTCTGGTTTTGGTATCAGGGTGATGGTGGCCTCATAGAATGAGTTTGGGAGTGTTCCTTCCTCTGCAATTTTTTGGAAGAGTTTGAGAAGGATGGGTGTTAGCTCTTCTCTAAATGTTTGATAGAATTCACCTGTGAAGCCATCTGTTCCTGGACTTTTGTTGTTTGTTGGAAGATTTTTTTTTTTTTTCCTCAGAAAGAAGGCAGCGAGGAATACTTCTGCAGTGTTGGAAGATTTTTAATCACAGTTTAAATTTCATTACTTGTGACTGCTCTGTTCATATTTTCTATTTCTTCCTGGCTCAGTCTTGGAAGGTTATACCTTTCTAAGAATTTGTCCATTTCTTCCAGGTTGTCCATTTTATTGGCA
>NC_041220.1:64525643-64535439 GCF_002837175.3 Physeter macrocephalus
CTTGTATAGCTATAAACTTCCCTCTTAGAACTGCTTTTGCTGCATCCCATAGGTTTTGGACCATTGTGTTTTCATTGTCATTTGTCTCTAGGTATTTTCTGATTTTCTGTTTGCTTTCTTTAGTGATCTCTTGGTTATTTAGTAACATATTGTTTAGCCTCCATATGTTTGTGTTTGTTACATTTTTTCCCCTGTAATTGATTTCTAATCTCATAGCATTGTGGTCAGAAAAGATGCTTGGTATGATTTCAGTTTTCTTAAATTTACTGAGGGGTGTTCTTATGTTGGGTGCATAAATATTTGCAATTGTTATATGTTCTTCGTGGATTGAGCCCTTGATCATTATGTAGTGTCCTTCCTTATCTCTTGCAACATTCTTTATTTTAAAGTCTATTTTATCTGATATGAGTATTGCTACTCCAGCTTTCTTTTGATTTCCATTTGCATGGAATATCTTTTTCCATCCCCTCACTTTTAGTCTGTATGTGTCCCTAGGTCTGAAGTGGGTCTCTTGTAGACAGCATATATATGGGTCTTGTTGTTGTATCCATTCAGCCAGTCTGTGTCTTTTGGTGGGAGCATTTAATCCATTTACATTTAAGGTAATTATCGATATGTATGGTCCTATTACCATTTACTGAATTGTTTCGGGTTGTTCTTGTAGGTCTTTTCCTTCTCTTGTGTTTCTTGCCTAGAGAAGTTCCTTTAGCATTTGTTGTAAAGCTGGTTTGGTGGTGCTGAACTCTCTCAGCTTTTGCTTGTCTGTAAAGGTTTTAATTTCTCCATCAAATCTGAATGAGATCCTTGCCGGGTAGAGTAATCTTGGTTGTAGGTTTTTTTCCTTCATCACTTTAAATATGTCCTGCAACTCCCTTCTGGCCTGTAGCATTTCTGCTGAAAGATCAGATGTTAACCTTATGGGGATTCCTTTGTGTGTTATTTGTTGTTTTTCCCTTGCTGCTTTTAATATGTTTTCTTTGTATTTAATTTTTGACAGTTTGATTATTATGTGTCTTGGCGTGTTTATCCTTGGGTTTATCCTGTATGGGACTCTCTGTGCTTCCTGGACTTGATTGACTATTTCCTTTCCTATATTAGGGAAGTTTTCAACTATAATCTCTTCAAATATTTTCTCAGTCCCTTTCTTTTTCTCTTCTTCTTCTGGGACCCCTATAATTCGAATGTTGGTGCATTTAATGTTGTCCCAGAGGTCTCTGAGACTGTCCTCAGTTCTTTTCATTCTTTTTTCTTTATTCTGCTCTGCAGTAGTTATTTCCACTATTGTATCTTCCAGGTCACTTATCCGTGAGGTCCTGGATCATCTTCACTGTCATTATTCTGAATTCTTTTTCTGGGAGGTTGCCTATCTCCACTTCATTTAGTTGTTTTTCTGGGGTTTTATCTTGTTCCTTCATCTGGTACGTAGCCCTCTGCCTTTTCATGTTGTCTACCTCTCTGTGAATGTGGTTTTTGTTCCACAGGCTGCAGGATTGTAGTTCTTCTTGCTTCTGCTGTCTGCCCTCACTCTGGGTCTTTAACTATTTGCTGGGCTTTTTTCAGAGGCAGCAGGGTAGAAAGACACCACAGGGTCTGTTTCTAGGCCTTCTGCTTCTGCTCCAAGTCCTCTTCAGTGGTGCGTTTCTCTCTGATTTTCTTCCATAGCAGTTGATAGTTGAATCAATGTTAAAACTTTGTTTATGTGTCTACACTTGCTTTCATTGTGACCCTTCTTCATAATGTTTGTATCTTTTATCAATACATTTTAATACAGTTCAATGTTTCTACCTTTTAGTTCTTTTCCAAAACAACTAGAATGAATACACACCCACACACACACACACACACTCACTCACACACACACTCTCTTAGAATTTTCAAAAATTTAATATATTTTTTATATTTAAGCTTTTGATTTATAAGGACTTTAATTTTGTATGTGTTTGGAAATCCAGCTTTCATTTTCTTGTAATTGTTCCAGATCAAAATGTATTATTTTATTATATTCAATTTCTGGCTCAAAATTCTGATACTTAAATTATAACCTGAGCTATTTTTATTATTTAACATTTAAAAATTTTCAGTTTTAAGGCTTTCAAAAATTTCATTTTAGTATTGCTTTAGGGTTTCTCTAATCTTTCACTCCCTGCTCCTAGCACCCCACATATAGCCTCTTTCCAATGTCCTGCTGCTAAACTTTTACCTCCACCACAAAGTTCTGCACATTTTCTCTACTGAGGAAGAGAGAACACTCCCACAATGTGTCAGACACTGTGCTAAGAAAGATGAGGAAGAAATGATACGTAATGATGACTCTAGTAAGAGCTAGAATGATAAGGGAAAGTGAAACAGAAAGAAGTACAGAGGTCAACTTAAATGCCTAACAATTCCTGGGAACCTTCCACCTATTCTCCAGTGCTCTTTGATTGCCATTCAGATAATTTAATGACCGGCCAACAAGCAAAGTCTTTTGTATTATAAACTCTTCTAGGATACCTTATTCTTAGGGTGTCTTCCTCTGAAATTGTGAAATATGAATAATGTAAAACACTCCCCCTCTCTTCCTTCTGCCTTCCCTCCCTCCCGTTCTTCCACAGAAGGAGGTAAACTGCTTTTCTGCCTTTCTTATGGGCAGAAAACGATAACACACTGGAGTCATGAAAGAACAACCACCAAGCTTTCTTACCTCCTGTTCCAAAAATAATGTAAAGTGCAAAATCCTGGGCACTATTTTCAATCTGTCAATGGAAAAGAAAGAACAGACATGAATTCTTTGTTGTCAATGTTTTCTAAGCCAACCAGACCCAAATTATATATGTTTCTTCACTTTCATTTTTCACTTGCAGATATAAAACCTTTTCTGCTCCCTGGGGATAATGTAATTTCTCAGGCACAGTCCATTTATATTATAAATGGACCCATGCAGTTCAAACCCGTTTTGTTCAAGGGTCAACCATACATAGGAAAGAATTCTTTGGAACTGAACATTTAATTTCAGAAAAATCCATTTATGTGCCTACAGTTAAATTATATACAAGATATTTATAGCTCAGGGCTTCCCTGGTGGCGGAGTGGTTGAGAGTCCGCCTGCTGATGCAGGGGACACGGGTTCGTGCCCCGGTCCGGGAAGATCCCACATGCCGCGGAGCGGCTGGGCCCGTGAGCCATGGCCGCTGAGCCTGCGCGTCCGGAGCCTGTGCTCCGCAACGGGAGAGGCCGCAGCAGTGAGAGGCCCGCGTACCGCAAAACAAAACAAAACAAAAAAAAGATATTTATAGCTCAGTTCACTGATAAAGATTACCTTAAATTTTTGGAGAATTTGCTTTATTACTTCTTCAGTTCTCATATTACTGTTTATTCTGACCTTAGTTTCTGATCCAAAGGCTGGAGTGAAAATTGATGTCTAGAAGAGAAAACAAAAGATTGATATAATTTTAAGGACTTAACGTGACAAACTAACGAGAGTCAATATTTTGAACTTGGCCTTCCTTTGGACAAAAAATCCAAGATCATCAGTTTAAAAATTTGCTTTCTTATTTTTACTTTCTTTGTTGTTGTTGAATACTGTACCATGTATGCCTTTAAGCAGCTTTATATTTTTTCTAGAGTAAGTTAGGTAAAACATCATTTGAGAATGTTCAAAACAGTTTCACTAGATAGTCACACCATTCTTCAGTGCAGTTTAAGATTTCAAAATTCCCTCCTGGTTGGGAATAATTGTTCTAAATTGTTTTAATTTGAACTGTATAAAATTGCTCCTTTTTGGTTGGTCAGAAATGGTCCAGTGTTGGCGATTTCATATGGTTCAGCCTATATCTCAACCGAGGATTGAGGTAAAAGTGCTGCTAATTGAATATCTAGAGCAATATTTCCTGCAAGTTGCTGTAATCAAGAGTCTGCCTTTCAGATAATACTTGGTAAAAGGTTTCAATGGTCAGATAAGTCTGACACATCCCTCTTGGGGATTAGTAATGCACCATAAAAAAATCATAAGAAACATAACCGTAAAATTTTTTCTCATTATTTGATCATTATTCCTATTTTAAAATAAATAGAATCCTGAGAGAGATGAAAAAAATTAAATGGAAAATTCCAGAAATAAACAATTCATACGTTTTAAATTGTGTGCCATTCTGAGTAGCATGATAAAATCTTGCACCATCCTTCTCCATCCAGCCCAAGATCCTCACCCATTGGCAATGTCTGCTCCTGACAGCCAACTATCGATGTCATCATGGCTTGATGGTCCAGGATCATCTGAAGCAGATGATCCCCCTTCTGACATACTGTCAGAAGGTCAAGAGTAGCCTAATGCTGCATCACCATGCTTCCGTTATTCACCTCACTTCATCTCATCACACCACAGGTATTTTATCATCTCACACCCTTACAAAGGTGAATACAGTGCAATAAGATATTTTGAGAGAGATGGAGGGAGAGACACCACATTTACATAACATTTTTTACAGTATATTTTTATAAATATTCTACCTTATTATTAGATATTGTTGTTAATCTCTTATTTTGCCTAATTTATACATTAAACTTTATCATAGGTATGTACGTATAGGAAAAAACATAGTATATATAGAATTCAGTACTATCCTCGGTTTCAGGTATCCACTGGGAGTCTTGGAATGGATTCCCTTGGGACTACTGCATCACAATCTAAGCCTCTAATACTGGAGGCATTATCAAGAGGTTTCATGATATAAAAACATATCTTACGACTATATCAACTTAAATCTAGATGCCCATCATTGCATACACATTGATAGAGTGCCTTGGGTTTCAGGGTTTTGTTTTCTGCTAGTTATTATACTGCAGTGAATGATATTTGTGTGAAATATCTTTAGTTCACTCGATCTCTTTCAATCAGTATCAATAAAGCTAACGTAAACGGAGTTCTTCCTTCGTGCAGATACTTATGCTAAGTACTGAACTCACCTCAATCCACTTAATCCCATCAACAGCCTTGTAAAGAAGGAAGGATGAAGGAATGAAGGCTAAGAGGTTGAGTAATTTTTTATTTGCTCAGCAAGAATTTGCAATCAGGTCATCAGGCTGCAACGCCCAAGCATTCAGCTATGATGCTGTGCTGCCAACTTCAGTGCCCATTTCATTCTTAGCCCCGCATATCCCATCTGGAAGCTGCTCATTTGGAATAATGTGGCTTTCACAGCCTACTTTAACACAAATCACCCCACAAATGCTGATGACATACAGCATAATTCTGAGGAGAAGAAGAAACCAGGACAATTGGTGGTTGCATATCTGTGGGGGACTGTCAATGTTACTTTTTGGCCAGGAGGAAATTCTTGAGCCAGAAAAATGTCTAATTTGAACAGATAATTCACAAGGGAGATTTCTCCATACCAGTCTCCAAAGAAACATATGGATACTCTCCCAAGGGATGAAAAAGAAGGAAAAAAGGTAGAAAGCCCTAAAGAAAAAAAGCTTATGATGAATGAGTCAATATTTTGTATGAAAGGGCTTACAGTGGTGCCTTGCACAGAGTGAGTGCTTTTTAAGTATTTATTAAATGAATGGATGAATGATCGCTAAAGTACATGACATGAAAAATTTGAGTTCTACAAAAACATGATGTATTTCCTACCTTCGGCCAAGTTAAATGTCTTATAAATACTATAGAAAGGCACATATAATTTAACACATATTAAGTGAAAAAAATCAAAATGCAAATAGTATAAACTACAATTGCACTTGTGTAAAAAGTGATATGGGTTTATGTATAAGACCTGGAAAATTTAATTGATCAGAATAAACAAGCCTATAGCTGATTTTTTCCTTTTATTTAAATTTTAATGTTTGAATGTACTTCGAACCAATCTCTTTTGTAGCACTTACATATTTTAATGCCATTTGTGGATGTATTGGTTTCTTTGCCCAAGCCCTGAGCTCCATGCTGGCAAAGGCATCAATTGAGTCATTTTTATATTTCCAGTGTGTATCACAGGGCCTGCCACTTAGGGTTCACTGATCATGTTGGTTAAGAACTTGGGTTCTGGCATCAGACAGAAGCTGGGTTCGGGTTCAGAGTTGCTACTTAAAAGCAGTGTGACCGGTGATGGATTGTGTAACCTCTGTGAACCTCAGTTAACTCATACGTAAAGTAGGGAACATAATGTTATCTGCTTCATAGGATTGTTTTAGTGATTAATGAGATAATCCATCAAAACCGTTTAATGCTTAACACATAGAGAGTACCCAATAATAATAGAAGTAGTATATCTAAAGGCATTATTATTATTTTAAATTATAAATTGAATTGAGTGATATTGTTAGCACAATAGACAACATTCTTTTAAATGACATTAATGAAACTGTAACTCACTTCATGGTTATAAAAGTGTCCGTTAATAGAGGCCCTATGCTTCTGTCTGTCCTTTCTGTCCATCATCGGAGGCTTCACCCTTTTTCTCACCAGGGTTGCTTCACTCATGGTTCTATAGAGCAATGGGGATTCAGGTTCTTCATCTGCATGAAGCTTCAGAGTGCTACTGTGATAAGATAAATAATCTGGGGAGAATAAAAGTTATAAGCCCATATAATTTAGCTGCTCACCTCTTTGCATTGTGGGTGGATTTGATTACATACTTAGTAATTATATAGCTAAGCAATGGACTATAATGCTTTGAAACAGAAAATAGCAATGATCTTGTTTAAGAATAGGGCCATCTGGTGACACTTGTTTTCCATTTTACCTTGGAATTTTAATTATATTGTAATTAGAGTATAAGCATGTGATACTTCATCTTTCTCTAGCACTGGTGCTTAAATAAAAATAGATTTTTATTGTATCTTTGGTGCCAAGAGACTGGGATTCCCTTGTGTTTAGATGAGTGTTGTCAAAGGGCTAATTATAAGGACCCTTATACAAAAGATGCCAAAAGGCCATAAGACAAAAATAAGGGAATCCTGGAAGGCGCATCACGTTTGTTACAGAATCTGAGTTGTTATAGAGACAGCAGGGAGGACTGAACTGAGAATGCTTTGAAAAAAATTAAACTAAACGTTGGAAGTTGTTGGTAGATTCATGAAGATAATGCCAGCACCATACCCTTGTTCAGTCTGAAGTCAGTTTGGTAATATCACCATCCCGGGAATGTGAACCCCACCCCAGGCTCAGTCATCATCTTCTCCTTGGATCTCTACATATTACATGAAAATGAAAATCCATGTAAAATGTAAGATATCATGCCCGAGTCTCAGTAAATGACAGATACTAATATTATTACTAACACATCATCATTATTATGATTACTGTTGTCACATGTCATAGGGGCTGGCATTTTCCATTCGTTTGTCAAATTTGATATGAACTCACTTGATGTTCAAGTAGATTTCTCTTTTTTAAATAAATGCTTGAAACAACCCTATCAAATAAAGTGAATGCAGTATATCTGCCTCTGAGAAGCAATGTTTATAAATATCTATTAACCAAAATGTTCAACTTCTCAAAAGATGTAAAATTCAATCTGAAGGGCTTGGTCTAACATAGAAATCTTCTGAGTATAATAAATGATCCTAATCCTTGGGGAAAATATAAAACAATTTTATGTATACAAACTTTATTCAAACCATCAGTTCTCCCTAATCTAGTGAATCTAAGGGACTTGATGTAATTTAAAAAATAATGTTTTTATATAGCAAAGTAAGGTTCTTAAACATCATATGAGCACTGTAGTGACCTAAGTTAGTATGTTCCTAAAATATATTTTTTAATATAAAATAAGGGTTTAATAAGTAACGGTATATAAAATGTTGAATTTCAGAAAAACATTTAGGATTCATGCTTTGTATTAGTTAAAAAAAGTCTCCTCATTAGTAAGATTTTGATACTGACCTTCCTGGGAATCTGTTGCTCCAGACACTGGAATCTGAGTCCTGTCCAAATCACTAATACGGTAAAGATCATCAAATTCTCCCCAGCGTGTCATTCCCCTGAAAAGTAATAAATCTTGTAAGTGATATTATTCTATTCATAAAAAGGCGTAGGATGGTTTTCAGATTTACAGTATTAATATAATGCTGTGGGCCTCTGTAGGTAGACACATTATCCTAAGTTATAACAATTTTTTATATTATTAAAATTATGTTTATACCAGAGTAGTCAGCTTGCATTTTAAATAATTCTTGTACTGATTTTGAGCATGTTTTGACACAATAATTCAGTTACACACTGAACCACAAGATTATATAGATTCTGTAAAACATATGTGCCAATGGAATTAGTAGAAACCAATATAATCCATTCTTTTTTTTTTAACATCTTTATTGGAGTATAATTGCTTTACAATGGTGTGTTAGTTTCTGTTTTATAACAAAGTGAATCAGCTATACATATACATATATCTCCTCCCTCTTGCATCTCCCTCCCACCCTCCCTATCCCACCCCTCTAGGTGGTCACAAAGCACCGAGTTGATCTCCCTGCGCTATGCAGCTGCTTCTCACTAGAAAAGACAGCCTCTTCAATAAGTGGTGCTGGGAAAACTGGACAGCTACATGTAAAAGAAAGAAATTAGCATACTCCCTAACACCATACAGAATCCATTCTTATACAGATATCTCACAATGCTTTTAGGAGAGTTTAGATACAAAGTGTTTATTCTGCCAACTTGCATTAAGTTCCTGTTGTATTCAAAGCATTTTTAGGTAAAGTGACTCCAATATAATGATATAAAGCCTATCTTTAAGACCCTTGAGCACTCTAAAGAATGCGATTTATAAAGAAGGAAAGTGTATGATAAACTTCTTTTCTGGAAAATCATGATTTATATAGGGTACTAACAATTTTCAATGCATTCTAATGCCCAGAATACATAAAACTGGGCAACTGCTTATTTTTACCAGTTGGGCCAACACTCATTGTTATTTTCCTTCTGGCTTTAGATAAGCTGCTTATCTTCTCTGTGCATCAGTGTTCTCACCTATGAAATGGGGATGATTATAGTATGAGGTAGGATAAGGTTATTGAGAAGATTAAATGAGTTAATTTGTGTAAAATCCTTGAAAAAGTGCCCAACACATAGTAAGCACTCAATATGTATTAAAAACTATCATGATCGTCCTCGTCTTCATTGTTATTCTCATCATAATCCCCATCATCTGTATCCATTTCATGATGGGTCAGGAGCCATTGGGGATCCAAGGTATTCCTAGATGTCTCTAGGTTAGTAGACACTATCGTAGCTGGGACCAGTCTTAGTCCTACTAAGAGTCTCTTCCCTAATGTCTGTTTTCCTTATGACCAAAAAATATTCACCCATAGGGAATCTGTGGCATTCATTCTTCCCAAATGTCACTGGTGGCAACAACAACAAAAAATGCTTATTCATACTAATGGTGGCAAATATGAATAAACATGGTCCTTTTCTTCCTTGATCTCTGAATTCCTTTGATGTCTTTTTACAACTTCTATATCATTTGAGCCTCATAATAAAAGCCTTATGACATAGATAAGATAACCCTAATATATTTGTTTATTAATTTTCTAGTAAGCTGTACTATACAGAATACAGCCAGTCAAAATAAATGTCTTAAGAGTCCAAGAACTTTAGGCAATAACTTTAACTCAAAGGAGAACTGTTTTGGTCCTGACTCAGACTCTAGTTATACTTCCTTTTTCTTTTTTCTTTTCTTTTTTTTTTTTTTTTTTTTTTTTTGTGGTACGCGGGCCTCTCACTGCTGTGGCCTCTCCCGTTGCGGAGCACAGGCTCCGGACGCGCAGGCTCAGCGGCCATGGCTCACGGGCCCAGCCGCTCGGCGGCACGTGG
>NC_041220.1:64535562-64547473 GCF_002837175.3 Physeter macrocephalus
AACCTGTGTCCCCTGCATCGGCAGGCGGATTCTCAACCACTGCGCCACCAGGGAAGCCCTGCCTTTTTCTTTTTTATTTTCATTTAAAGTATAGTTAATTTACAATGTTTTAGGTGTATAGCAAAGTGATTAAGATATATATATATGTATATATTTCCTTTTTCATATTCTTTTCCATTATAGGTTATTACAAGATATTGAATATAGTTCTTGTGCTATACAGGAGGTCCTTGGTGTTTACCTATTTTATATATAGTAGTGTGTATCTGTTAATCCCAAACTCCTAGTTTATCCCTCCCCCACTTTTCCCCTTTGGTAACCGTAAGTTTGTTTTCTGTGTCTGTGAGTCTATTTCTGTTTTCTAAATAAGTTCATTTGTATCATTTTTTTAGATTCCACATATAAGTGATATTTGTGGTATTTGTCTTTGTCTGACTTACTTCACTCAGTATGATGTTCTCCAGGTCCATCCATGTTGCTGCAAATGGAATTATTTAATTCTTTTTTATGGCTGAGTAATATTCCATTTTATATATATATATATATATATATATATATATATATATATACACAACATCATCTTTATACATTCATCTTTCGATGGACATTTAGGTTGCTTCCAAGTCTTGGCTACAGTAAATAGTGCTGCTATGAACATTGGGGTTCATGTATCTTTTCAAATTAGAATTTTAATCTTTTATGGATATATGCCCAGGAGTGGGATTGCAGTATCATATGGTAACTCTATTTTTAGTTTTTTAAGGAACCTCCATACTGTTCTCCATAGCAGCTGCACCAATTTACATTCCCACCAACAGTGTAGGAGGGCTCCCTTTTCTAGTTATTCTTATGATAGATAAAATTATCAATTTTCCCCAATCTATAGACGATTAATTTAAAAAGGCAGATGTGATTATCATAGAAAGAGTGTTAGCAATGGAAAAGACAGAATGCCAACGAAAAATGGAAACTAAAAAGGCAAAGCACCCCAATGCTATCTCCCATGGGGGAAGATGAGAGAGCCCAAGCACACCAGACCAGTGATGTGCTATAAATTCTTGGTAATCCTGCCCAACTTCACCTCTGTCCTCACCTTCTCTCAGCTTAGTGGTGTCACACAAATACAGAGAAACAAACATGCCTCAATATGGTCAGCGTTTGGCCCATTTTCCTTCTTACCATCTTAGCAAAAATAAACAACCCCCCCATCACCCCCAAACCCACCCATTTTCAGCTCTGGATTGTGTAATTTGAAGCGTCTCCACATACAACTGTGCAAGTGACTAAGCTTGAAGGCAGTTACCCAAAGTTTTCCAAAGAAAACTCGTTGGGACTTCGTGTACTGTCAAATAGTTTAACTTGCCCAAGCACAGGACTGTTAGCATTGCCCTGATCAAGCTTCAGGATATACACCATTAGCAAATTTAAACTGTGGAGAGGTTTTCTAACGAGCTGCAAAACAAAAAGGAGGTAGAAATTTGATAGACACATAGAAGGCGGCCACTTCTCTACCCACATTGTAAAAGAAAAAACACTATTGATGCCATTCAAATGTACACCTGTCCAGTTTTTGCTCTTTATGCCATTCTGCCATGACTTGTCCAACGCATGTCAAAGCAGACTTTGGAAAGACATTAAGAGCAGAAATGAAAACTGGTGCAAGCAAACATAACCTCAATAAAGCTGTTTTTACGAAAAATTTCCAAAACAAAATACTTGGACCAGGTATGAGAGATCAAAGTACTGTCCGTAGAATTGTTTCCATAAAAGATCACAAGTGGTCACAGCTCAAACTGATTTATTTTTAAACTTATACCGCTCCCATTAAGCTGATTCAGTGTGACTCATTTCAAAGATAATTAAAACAAACTAGCTTGACAAACTGATGATTCTCCCCAACGGTGAATTGAAAGAAAAGATTGCAGCCCTTCCGGCAGCTGAGTACACAACTTCCACGTCTTTCATTCCACATTCCATATCCATCCACTGGAGATATTAAATCTGTGATCCTGAGAGAGTAGAGGTATAAGTTCTGCCCACAGAAACCCAGAGTGGGAAAGAGAACAATAAGAATTGTTAGGGAGTGAGGGAATAGCTCATTTCCTTACACAATTTCATTCAAGGCTCAGAGTTTAAACGAATACCACCTTGAGGGTGGCAACCAGAGTGAGGGTGTCTAGGATTGGATTGAAACAAAGTGGCTCTGCACCCCACTAGGGAATCAGAGACCAAGGATCTTTTTCTGACAATTCTTACCCACCGGAAAAATCTGATACACTGCACTTCAAATATTCTCTCAGTAAGTCTCATTACTGTGGTAAAGGGAAAGCAAAGTTTTCTAGGGTAGTCTTTCTCAACTTTATTATTTTTTTTCTCAGCTTTAAACGAAAGGAGACAGTTTATGTTTGTTTCACAGCACTGTTCTGATAAACAATAAGAACAGGCAAATGGATTCTATGGAAGTCACATCATAAGGGGATTAATTTATAATCTGCCACAGAATACGGAAAGGCATCAATATACCTTGTCCACCTGGACTTCTGAAACTCATCCTCAAATTCAGTGTTTCTAGGAACAAGGATTTGAATTTTAATTTGAGAAATTAAAGAAAATATCTTGGGATATCCATTCAAAATCGTGATAGCTTAATGTGCTAATACAGGTAGCTTACTGCAACTCTTTGACACCTTCCCATAGTGTTCCATGTTAATCAAGCATTCATGATTCAAATAATTTAAATGCATCAAAAAGAGCTGGCTGCTCAGAGAACTTTGCAATGAGTTCTTAGGTAATATGAAGAATGATAGCTAATTTTGCCAAATTCATACCTTGTACAGTTTCCTAAAAGCAGGGCCCCGGGGTAGTTTTTACTTTTCAATGATGCTCCTCATCATTTAGAATCATCAGCCCCATCAGTCTTCTAGTACCTGAAGGTGAGGGATGCAGGGCTTCATCAGGCTGCCTAAGTCTGTGGTTTCTCTTCTGCCTTCATAAGTACTGGACCCTTTGCCCTTCATTAGCTTGGATGGGAGACTAGTCAGAAGTGGTAGATGGAGAGACAGTTCACCCAACAGAGCAGAGGTAATTTAACCACCAGGATTCCGTGGGCTTCATTCGATACTGAATTCTGAGTCCTCTCTTTGTGCTGACACACTGCTGAGCACCAGATGAATAAAGCATACTCCTTACCCTTGAGGAGCTCACAGGCTAGAGGGGGAGGCAGGGGTATAAAAATACAGTTAACGGCGTGCTCTGAAAGGGATATCGAAAAGTTGTCAGGGCACCTACTACAGGGTCAGAAAAGGCTCTCTGGAGAACGTGTTACCAACCTGAATCTTAAAGGATTGGTGGAAGAGTCTAGCAAATGGATGTCGAGAAGCAGATAGGCTTCCAGGCAGAGAGTCAGGAAAGTAAGAAACTGCATGACATGTGTAGGGAATTATAAAATGTTCAGAATTGCTGGAACCTCACATTTGAGAAAGATTGGCAAGGTGCAAATCGTAGTGGGACTTCAGTGTTTTCCCCAAAGGAAAAGTGGGGCTTCCCTCAAGGTGATACCCGATTTTCCTTGGTTATGACCAAAGGTCAGATTGAGGAAAAGGTCCTGGCTGCTCTCTCTCCATCCTCTCTCCTGCTAGAACTCCAGCTCATCTAGTTATGGATAGAAGGATGGATGAAGAGAACGCTTGATACCTCCATGTACACACGAAAAGGAGATGTGTTAGAAAGTCAAGGATTAAAAAGGAAGGGGAGAAGGGAGGGAGGAAGAAAACAATATTTATATCTGTGATTTCTTTGGGAATATTTATTAATTTTTCTAAAAATTGTAAAGGATAATGAAAATATATATCTCAGCCCAACTTATGTATTCAAGGTACAGTTGCATAAACCCACACAGAGTACTGTTTTGTGCATTTACTGTACTTCACGTGCACTTTGTCCTGATTCGAACAGGACACAGCAATCAGGTGGAACATAATTAAGTCTCCTTTCCAGAAAGCAGGAAAAGCCCTTTGTTCTAAGAAGAGGAGAAATTTAAATTTTATCCCCCTCATTTTGGTGATAAGACCAGGGCTAATGAAATCTTGCCTTTACATTTTGTTTTTTTCTAGTGAAAGAATGCAGTCTCCCAGAAGAGAAGGAATACAGCAGAGAGGTCAAGAGCCAGACTCTGGTGCCCATAGAGCTGAGGCCCAGTCCAGTTCTGCTACATGGTAATTGCGGATCTTGCACAAACTACCTAACCTCTCAGAGCCCTGGTTTCTGAACACCTACGTCCTAGAGTTGATGGGGGATTAAATGAGGTTGTAGATAAACTTTAGAGCTTTCATCCTTGAGGCACACAAAAAAGGTAAATATGAAGATCATTTTCTAAGGAATTAAAATCATAAAAGGTAGCTCACCTTTTGGAAAAGACATCTGGTGACTTCAGCACAGTGAAAGAAGGGATTTGCTTCTCATCTTGTATTTTCAGTTGTATAGGCTGCTTTACTCCCCAGAAAATGTCCAGCGCTCCTTCAACAATTAGTTTACCATCGTCAGTCTAGGGAAGAAACCAATCATCACAAACACTGTTTTTGTATTATTTATAGAAGGCAAATGTTTTAACTGAAGATGTAGAAATGAAGTCTGTAAGACATCGTAATAGATAAAAAATAAATTCCCAGGTGGGACTGTTTGGCTTTTAAATTTATCTACAAAACATTTCTACTTTTGAAACAATTCTTTTACTTTTGAAAACAGCTATAACCAGCAAAGTCATAATGGTAATGACATGCCCACCAGAGGGCACAGCACGCTAAAATATTTTCTGAACTCTGCTTCTTCAATTAAGTGGAATTTTAATTCTCTAATTCTATTTAGCTTAAAATTAAAGCAGAATTAAAAACTGTGCTAAAGTAGAAATCAGAAGAACAGCTATTGTTCAGTTTGGTGGCTATTTTCTCATTTCTGAACAGGAAAAATTTAGCTCACAAACTTATGCAGAACAAGTGAAATAATGTATGTAAAACACAGTGTAAAATACACAACAAATTATATTTTTGAAAAAATCAATAGCGCTTGAGTAATCTCTTTTAAGTTGGAACTATTATAACAAAAGAAGGAAATTCTAGGCAAAGAAAAATTAGCAAACAGGATTGAACACTTACTTATCCTGTGGATGTAGATATTAATACCAAAGCACATTCCCATAGAATGTATTTTCTAATCTATTTCTCTTATATATGTAAAAGTCTGTTATTAAAGTAGTGTTATCATTATAGTAAATTTGGGAAATATAGAAAGAATATTCCAACTATCCAATAACTACTCTAACATGCAATAACTACTTGTTATTATGAAAAATCAATAATTAGAAAACATAATAAATATAAACATAAATGACTCAATTCTTATTTGAGAGTATAATGAAAACTCCAGACTCTGGAATCAGACAGACCTGTGTTTGAACTCTGGCTCTGCCATTTCCTAGCCGTGTTCTCTTGGACAAGATGTCAAACACCTATAAAACTGGGCTTCATCTTCTGAATAATGAAATCATAACAATCCTTGATTCATAGGACCTCGAATTTAAAGTGCTCAATAAATGTTATTGCTGTTATTTCTTTGGCTGACAAACCTACTTTGGAGTCACTCCTGAAACAAAGTTTTGCTCTTTCTCCCCCTTTTGAGTTCAAATTTCAGATCACTGTGAGGTCAGGTAACAATCAGTTGTCCTTAATAGCCAAACATAATTTGCTCTCTGAAAGGGCAGTACATGATGCAGGGCCTACATTTTAGTTATTGATGTATAACATCTTTTTGTGGCTTAATTCTACTACAATGAATCCCTTATATCAAAAACTCATAGAATAACTGCTCTTCTGAGGTTATCTAACTTTTGCTTTCAAGAAGAAATACTCCAACTATTATCTGAAAATGAGGTTTTCTCATGTAAGGAATATCAGAATATTTTTTAATTTCAGAAACCATCTCTAGGACTTCCCTGGTGGCGCAGAGGTTAAGAATCCACCTGCCAATGCAGGGGACACAGGTTCAAGCCCTGGTCCGGGAGGACTCCACATGCCATGGAGCAACGAGGCCTGTGTGCTGCAACTACTGAGCCTGTGCTCTAGAGCCCGTAAGCCACAACTACTGAGCCTGCGTGCCACAATTACTGAAGCCTGTGCACCTAGAGCCCATGCTCCACAAGAGAAGCCACTACAGTGGGAAGCCTGCACACCATAACCAAGAGTACCCCCGTTCACCGCAACTAGAGAAAGCCCGTGTGCAGCAACAAAGACCCAGTGCAGCCATAAATAAAAAAATAAATTTAATTAAAAAAAAAAAAAAAAGAAATCATCCCTTTTGAAATTAACTAAATAAATTATCCCTGAAGGCTTGTTTATACTTATCTAATCTCATTGTCTCAATCTTCAGGCCTTTTCTCTTCTAGATCTACACCAATACCCTTGGTGATCTCAATGATCCTTATGCGCCATCTCTAAACTAATAGCTCCCAACTTTAGATATACAGCCCAAACCTTCCCCTAAACTTCAGTTGTCAAACTTGACATCAAATTTAATACGTTCCTAATTAATTTTTGATCTTTCTTCCTGTAAATATTTTCCTTTCCCAGTCTTCCCCATCTTGGTAAATAGAACCCCCATCTTTCCAGTTGTTCAGGTCAACATTTTTAAAGTCACCATTAATCTTTCTTTCATACTTAACCTCTCAAAATCCAATACGTTAGCAAATCCTATTAGCTTTACCTTAAAAATATATCCCCAATATGGCTATACTCACCATGGGTACTACCACAATTCTAGTTTATGCCACTGTCATTGTTTGCCTGATTATTGCAATAGTTTCTTTGTGGTCTACCTCATTCTTCTCTTGTCCCTCTATGTATTCCTAGTAGCTAGAGAGATCGTTTTACTTTTTACTTTTTTAACTTTTTATTTTATATTGGAGTATAGTTGATTAACAATGTTGTGTTAGTTTCGGGTGTACAGCAAAGTGATTCAGCTATACATATATGTGTATCTATTCTTTTTCAAATTCTTTTCCCATTTAGATTGTTACATAATATTGAGCAGGTTCCCTGTGCTGTACAGTAGGTCCTTGTTGGTTATCCACTTTAAATATAGCAGTGTGTCCATGTCAATCCCAAACTCCCTAACTATCCTTCCCCCCATTTCCCCCCGGTAACCATAAGTTTGTTAGAGAGATCCTTTAAAAATGAATCTTTAGATAATATCACAACTCCTCAGTGGCTTTCATCTCATTCCAAGTACAAGCTGAAGTCTTCACAATGATCTATAAGACCCTACATGCTCTGGTGCCCTCTCCTTCTCAGTTCTCTCTATAGCTTCCTTGTTCTCTACTATCCCATTCCCACAAGGTTCCTGCTGCACTGGCTTCCCCACCCTACCTCAGTTACACCAGCCGGGCTCAGGACCTTTATTGGGCTGCTGGATATGTCTGTGCCTGGAATGTGTGTCCCACAGATTTCTACAAGGTTTGCTCCCTGACATCTTTCAGTCTTTGGTCAAATGTTCCTCTTTCCCCATCCACTTAGATTCCTGAGCCCTCTTCCCTGCTTTGTTATTCTCCACAGCCTTTCTTTTTTTGGCTGCATTGGGTCTTCATTGCTGCGCGCGGGCTTTCTCTAGTTGCGGCGAGCAGGGGCTACTCTTTGTTGCGGTGCGCGGGCTTCTCATTGCGGTGGCTTCTCTTGTTGCAGAGCACGGGCTCTAGGTGCGCAGGCTTCAGGAGCTGCAGCACGTAGCTGCAGTAGGCAAATCAGTAGTTGTGTCGCACAGGCTTAGTTGCTCCGCAGCATGTGGGATCTTCCCAGACCAGGGCTCGAACCCGTGTCACCTGCATTGACAGGCAGATTATTAACCACTGTGCCACCAGGGAAGTCCCTCTCCACAGCCTTTATCGCCATTGGATACACAGTTTACTTTTTTGTTTCTTTTCTGACTACTAAAATGTAAGCAGCATGAAGGCAGGACATTGTCTAGTTTCTTCATTGCTATGTCTCTAGCTTTTAGAACAATGTCTGCTGTGTTGTATACAATAAATATTCATTAAGTTAATTAATCAGAGATTTAGAAAGCTACATGCTATTCTCCATGGACTGCCTCTTTTAACAGTGTCCATCATTGTAAATAAGTCAGAGACTTGGAAAATTCCGGATTCTAACTTTATTGACGGTGAGTAAAGATGGAAAGATTAAGCAATCTGATATTCTCACTGTATACTTTACTTCATACAGTTTTTAAAAATTATATAAGACAGGACACTTTATTCTAAAAAATCAAATGACTTTTGCAGATTGAGCACTGATTCACAGAATAGGAAATGACATGCCTCAACTTATATGTTTGTCACGTCAAAATTCAAACATTTTCCTAAAGGAAATGAACATCATGAATTCTGTGGAATTTTCTTAACATCATGAATTCTTAACATCAATTTTCTTAACATCATGAATTCTGTGGAAACAACTGAATTAAAATATAAAATCATATTCTTAAAGTTTTGATCTTTTCTTAAATTTTATATTTTTACAGTTACCTATATGAGAGACCTAAGATACAGGATAATATTGAAATAATTTTAAATTAGGTCATTTAAAAAATTTAGGCCCATTTCTTGATAAAGGGAATAGTTATTTCCTACTTCTGTAGGAAATTACATTTGGGAAGGTAATTGAAATGTCCAATCAAACTAAATCACTTAAGCTCACTAGTAAAGGCCAGAGAGGTTTATAAATTTCCTTATATTCCAATTGCAGATTTAAGCCAATGGTGGCCTAAAGTCAATGCTGTACACATTTGAAGATCTGAAACGTAGGTAGAAAGTTCTAATGTTCCCTAGGACCAGGAAGATATTGTAAAGATGTGAAGTGAGTCCCATTAGAATACAAAACTGAGTAGGAAGACCTGTGGAGAATGAGGCATTAAAAAAACCAATCTAAGGCCACTTTGTACAGTAGCCTGCCAGTTGCAACCTTAAAAATGCTTGCTGAATTGTTTCTAGGATAGATTTTTAATGGAATTGCTGTTCAAAAGATGTTCATACTCTGTTTTCAAAGTAGAAAGCAAATATGTCATTAAAGTTGTTTTAAACGTTTTCCCATTCTAAAAAATACTTGGAAAGTCACAGATGTTTCAGGACTAGGATTTTGCAATATTGTTTAAAACTGAAAAATCATGATCAAGTTAAAGATTCACCTGCTTCTCCCAGACGTTTTGTGTTATGGACTCCAACTTATCCTGACTTCTCTGTACTTTTATGGATTTTTTTCTCCTGTGAATCAAACTGTATTGCATTTCTTTGACGGGCTTACCTGTCCATATAAAATATGCAGATTTTTCTGGTTCCTATAAAAGATGTTATAGGTCTTCAATAAAGAATTAAGTTGTTCCCTAAAAAAACAATATTACATTCAGTTACAATCAGTCTTAGGCTCTTTAATGGTAGAAGGCAATAATGGTGCCTTCAGTTCAAAAAGGTATGAGGTAGGAAAAAATGGTTCATTGGAATCTTTACTATTCTGTCATTTTAATATAGGTCATTGAAAACTGAAACCTTCTTGGGACATCAACAAATGTTGAAGGTGTTAATTCATAAATAAATAATCAAAGTAAAACAAATAGAATCTGGTCTTAGGTGGTTACTTTCCCTTAGTGAAGATGTGTGTTAATAATTTCAAAGTTGAATTTGATTTTTAAAAAGTCCTTCAAAATTTTCCATAATGAAGAAATGACTGGCTGCAAAGAGCTGTTTGAATTGAATTTATAATCTAAAGCAGTGGTTCTCAACCCATTTAAGTCACAGTATCTTTCGAAACCCTGATGAAAGCTTTGGCTTCCCTGCGGGGGGTGGAGTGGGTTAATCCTGTATATAAACACATAGTTTTGCATTTCAATTTGTAGTAGCTAGTTTATGTGCTATTTTGAAAGACTCTCCTGATAAACAAGGAAGGAGTTATTTTCCACATGGTGTAAGTATAGGTTCTTTTTATCTGACAGTAACAAACTGACATTTAAAAATATTCTCTGTTTAAAATTCTGGAGTAAAAGGGAATTCCCTGGCTGTCCAGTGGTTAGGACTCCAGGCTTTCATGGCCAAGGGCCCAGGTTTGATTGCTGTTCAGGGAACTAAGACCCGCAACCTGTGTAGTGCAGCCAAAAAAAAAAAAAAAATTCTGGAGTATATACATCAAAATATTTCTAGTGGGTGGTAGGATTTGAATGATTTTGAATTTTTTTCTACTGTCCTCTCTGTTGTCAAGTTCTTCCCGGGGTTGTTGTTGTTTTATAAAATTTTGAGTTAGTTTTATTTTGACAGTTAACAATTAAAATATTTTCATCAGAGAATAAATAAGTAAATAACCAAAGGATGGAAAATGACTGCAGACAAAGTGGTGAGGAGAGTGTTCTGTAGCAGGAGACAGCTGTAAAAGAGATTTCGTTTCACATTCCTCTTTTGTTGTACAACATTTAATCAACCTAATTTAAGCACCTAGTATGTGCCTGACTTTATGCTCTCCACTGGAGATACAGCAACAGTTCAGGAATGGTTGTTGCTCTTGAGCGTCTCACCCTCCGTGGCAGGTGGGTTCTGGCAACGGGAATGCTGGTTCCTGCCACACCTCCATCCTCCCCTTGTGCTACCACAGTTGAAGATGCTGCTCTCACTTACCCTGCTGGTCCAAGCTATCTTCTCTCACCTGCATTATGGCAACAGCCTCCTAAAAGCCTCCCCTGTACTTGTCGTCTATTCTCAACAGCAGGAGTTGTTTTAAAACAAACCTGATCACCTCTCTCCTTTGCTCAAAGCTCTTCAATATCTTCTCATCATTAGAATAAAAGCCAATATCCTTCCAATGACTTCAAAGGCCAGTTGTGATCTGATCCCTGTTACACCTTCCATCTCTTTTTTTTTTTTTTTTTTTTTTGCTGTACGTGGGCCTCTCACTGTTGTGGCCTCTCCTGCTGCGGAGCACAGGCTCTGGACGCGCAGGCTCAGCGGCCATGGCTCACGGGCCCAGCCGCTCCGCGGCATGTGGGATCTTCCCGGACCGGGGCACGAACCCGCGTCCCCTGCATCGGCAGGCGGACTCGCAACCACTGCACCACCAGGGAAGCCCCATCTCATTTCTACTTCTCGTTCCTTCACTCACTGAACTCTAGCCGCTGGCCTCCTTGATGTTCCTTGAGTACTCCAGGCACATTCTGACCCCAGCCTTTGTACATGCTGATACCTCTGCCCAGAATGACCTCCCCCACGCCATCACACTGTTAGTGCGTTCATTGTTTTAGCTATTTACTCCAAAGTCACCTGCTCAAGGAGTCCCTCTTGACAACCAAATCTGAAAGTTTGCCTTCTCCCAACATTCATATCCTGCTTTCCTCCTTACCTCTGCCCCTTGGTCACCATCTAACCTTGAATATGTTTTATTTATTTATCTTATATTCTGTCTCCTTCACTAGACTGTAGCTCCAAGAGACTAGGCTTGCTTCCATGTTTTGTTCACACTATGTTTCATGTGCCTGGAAGAGAGCATGGCACATGGTAAGAACTCAACAAACACTGGTTGAATGAAATGATCAGAAGAAGTCTTATTCCTAAAATAAAACCAAACGTATCAACAGGTGGAAAAATTTTTTATATAAGTTGTTTTATGGGGAAGACATCTCATGATATTAAACTTCCAGATATAGTAATTGCTAAAATCCCTTTGATCTTCAATACCTGTCTCCCTCCCATAAGAATACTTGGCTCAGGGGCTTCCCTTCCCTGGTGGCGCAGTGGTTGAGAGCCCGCCTGCCGATGCAGGGGACACGGGTTCGTGCCCCGGTCCGGGAGGATCCCACATGCCGCGGAGCGGGTGGGCCCGTGAGCCACGGCCGC
>NC_041220.1:64547717-64562090 GCF_002837175.3 Physeter macrocephalus
CGGAGCCTGTGCTCCGCAACGGGAGAGGCCACAACAGTGAGAGGCCCGCGTACCGCAAAAAACAAAACAAAACAAACAAAAAAAAACTTGGCTCCACGAGGGCAGGAATTTTGGTCTATTTGATTCATTGCTGTTTTCCCAGTGCTTAGAGCAGAGCTTTGCTCAGAGTGGGCACTTATTCAATAAGCATTTAATGAATACTGAATGACAGAGCTCATGTATATTGATTTTTATGTTTGAGATCAGGTAAGCATACTTTCCACTTGACTTTTCTCACTTGTAATTTTTAATGCGCACATTTCCAAGGATCAGTACACTCCACACAAACACCAGATTAAAAAATTCTACGGAATTCCTCCATGTTATTTTTCCATTTCCCAACAGGCTTACTTTAGAATTTTCGTGTTGATGAATATTTCTGTTCTAAAAA
This sequence comes from Physeter macrocephalus, assembly GCF_002837175.3. Taxonomy (NCBI): domain Eukaryota; kingdom Metazoa; phylum Chordata; class Mammalia; order Artiodactyla; family Physeteridae; genus Physeter; species Physeter macrocephalus. Next base: position 64,548,148 of record NC_041220.1, read on the forward strand.
TCACTGGGCACACAAGGGATTTTGTTTCATTGGAGTCACTGCTGTGGAATAGTTCCTTAAAATTAACATACTGGTAAAGAGCATGAACAGTTTAATAGCTCTCATTATTGGGTGCCAGGCAGCATACGGAAGTTTCTGGTTCACTTGGGATGCAACTCCTTGATATGCTGAGCTGTGAGAGTTGTTATTAAAGTAAATGAATTTTTACATAACCTTATTCCCTCAGCTTCTGTTTCTGATAAAACTGCTTGATAAGGTATGGTACAAGTATCCTTCAAAGTATTTACCTCAGGACCAGGTTTGATTAGAAAGATTATTCTCTGGGAACAAGCTACTTGGAAAATGTTTCTGTATCTGAAAAAACCTGACTAAATCTTTCTGCACAGAAATAAGTCTCCAAATGACCCAGGGAGTCAGCAAACTGTGGTCCCAGGCCACCTGCTTTTGCAAATAAAGTTTTATTGGAATACAGCCACACTAATTTGTTTGCCTATTGTCTATAGCCACTTTCTTTCTATAACTGCAGAGTTGAGTAGTTGTGATACAAATCATATGGCCTACAAAGCCTAAAATATTTATTATCTGACCCTTTACAGAGGTAGTTGGCCAACCTATAAACCATGTGTAACACAGGGTAACTAAATACCACAGAAATCTTCCATATTTTTCTCACCACAGGCAGGATCTTTCCGACTATCAATGAAACTTTGAAGGATTTTGGCGTGTGGAAGAAGAAAAGAGTTCAGTAAAATAGTGTTGGGATAAAATTAGGTAAGTTAATGGTGCAATAAAGTGAGGAACTAGAAAAGAAAATCCAGAAGTTAGGTGAACAACTATAGTAATGGTGTATGCATTCCAAATATTAAAACTTCATCCCATTTTAATCGTATGGACTTTACCAGAGGAACTTTTGGAGATGATTAGTTTATGCACCTGTTGAAGCAATGGGTTACTACAATACGAGGATAAAGTGTAGCCTGCAACATTCTCACTCGACTTGGCACTAAGGGCACAAAGAGCTGAAGAAGTTATTGTCAAGTTGATTACCTCTTATCTGCTGACTGATTCAAATGCTGTCCTCTAACGGAAGCCCTGCCCTAATGGTTTGCCGTGTGAGCACAATAAAGAGGCCTCAGCCATACACTGAGGTGGGTGAGAGCTTGAAGGAGTAGATGCTGTCTGTTGTGCACTCTGGAGGGGAAGGATTAGGCAAGAAGAATGTGAGACGCTTACCAGGCAAAGAAAATTTTAACAAGGACATTCTAGATATTTCTGTAGTTTTTGTGGCCAAAGCTCAAAGAGTTGGGACTCTGGGCTTCCCTCGTGGCGCAGTGGTTGAGAGTCCGCCTGCCGATGCAGGGGACACGGGTTCGTGCCCCGGTCCGGGAAGATCCCACATGCCGCGGAGCGGCTGGGCCCGTGAGCCATGGCCGCTGAGCCTGCGCGTCCGGAGCCTGTGCTCCGCAACGGGAGAGGCCACAGCAGTGAGGGACCCACGTACGCAAAAAAAAAAAAAAAAAAAAAAGCAAAAGAGTTGGGACTCTAAGAGTAGAACATGTAAAATGGGGAATGGTGAGTGATGAAGAAGCAGGCAGGAACCTTGTGAACCATTTTAAGAAGCTTAAAATTCACCCTGCAGTCAATGGGCACTTACTGGAGATTGCAGGCAAGTGTAAGGTATGATGCTCCTAAGGGCCACTAGGGAACTTATGGAAGACAGATTTCAGGAGAAAACAACATGGAGGCAGCAAGATGAGTGGAACAATTGCAATGGTATTGGGGTAGAGAGCCAAGGCTATGTTCTGTGGAAAGGTGATCAAATGTCCCTCATGTACAGAAGAATCTAACTAGAAGAGACCTAAAATAAGTATAGGGATTATTTGGTTTAGGAGATCCAAAGGCCACCACTAAAGTGTTATCTAGGCAGTCCCTAGTCAGGAAAGGGAAGACTGATTTAATATACATGGTGACTTGTCAGTGGTAATTATAATGTATTTTTTAGGATTTAACTTAAATGTTACCTATGGACCTCCCTATCTCATAAAAAAGGAAAAAAATCATCTGTGTACTTTTCCCTCTTAGCCCCGAAGAGTCCCCCACCAGCCTAGACCAGACTGCTTAGCAACTGTTCAGCTGTCCTAACAAAGCTATAAAGTGGGTGATAAGAAATGAATTCCATATCCAGTCTTCTCAGTTTACAAATTTGTCTAGAAGCCATAGGGACATCCAAGAAGTCGGCATGGTACAAACAGCCTGTATATCAATACTTTATGTGTGATACATAAATTGATTTTCTAAGAAGAGCTTGGTTTTCTCGAACATGAAATACTGTATCATAATATATCGTAAGGATTTAAAAAAAACATTATCACATACTATATAACATGAATAGTGTTTTTATAAAACTAAGGAATAGCAAACTTCCACGTACACTGGACTTCTAACTAAATGAACACATAGAATCTTAAGCTTCCCCGGGACAGAAGCTGGCACTGTGCACTGACAGTACGGAGAGGGGACCCTGATAGATGCAGGTGGACACCCAGAATTCGTCATTACAGCTCCTGGGTGAGTGCTAACCAGGGAAAGACTTAACATGGGGGTGCGGCAGGTATAGGGGAATATGCCAGGGCTCCTGCTCCTTTAAGGTTCCCTGTTCCTGTAAGACTCCCAGCTCAGTTCTAATGAGCAAAAGTGGATCCAGAGTTGACTGTAAAATGCTTAGGTGTACTTTGCACTTTGTGGTCTGAATTGCACCTGCCCATCAGCTGGGAATTACCCACATTCTGACGTTTGTCATGAATAATGGGCTGAGCAAGAGAGGAGTTCCTCAATCTTATCACGCTATTTGGCCGGAAGAAACACTTTGTATTTAATTTTATAAACTGTCATATGCATTGACATATTGGACAGCATGATGAGTGGAAATGAGTTTAGCCCTGCATCCATAGATAGAATGAATGTCAAATTTTAGTTGTAATAAGAGTTCTCCCTCATTTTAGTAATGATTTACAGCATAATTCAGTGGCTATCTGATCCTTTTCCTGGAAACCAGAAAACCCCGTCTCATTCTTTACTAAGTGATTCTTACAATTTGGACAAAGGCAAACCAGAAATACTGTTGTGTGCTGTAGCCCAACACAAGCTTCAGAGATTGCCACGTGACACAAAATAAACTTCAGTGGAAAATACAACCCAATGTAGTCACCAAAGGCAAATTTGGCCATGGCTGTGCTTCCTGAGTTTGTGTTATTTCTGCCTCTTGGAGACTTGCTGAAAAATGTTCAGGCTCCCAGCCAGGCAGCCACTGAACCACATAGTGACAGCAGCACTAGAGACAGCATTCTGCTGTGTGTATTGCCATGTTTAAGAGCAGGAACCTAAAACATTCGAAAGAGTCTTTTCAAAGAGATGAGAAATTGAGGCAGAATAAAAACGCTAGCTTGCTCTCTTACACAGTCACCCCTCCCAATTTTGTTCATAATGTTACATTTTAGCAATGAGATTAACTATTTAATGTCAGGTTCAAAAAACTGAATTTAAAACTTAACTCAGAATTATTTTTACAAAAAACATATCAACATGTAAAGATAGCAAATTGATCATTTTCTGGGAATTACGGTTGTGATTTTTTATTTTATGTGTTGTAGTTCTGTATACTTTTCAAACTCTATATAGTAAGTGCATAATACAGTCATAATGTTTTCATAATTTTTCTACCATAAACATGTAATATGAACTCCTGTATGTTTTTGGAAAGGGGAACCAGGAAATATGCGGACAAAAGAACGAGTAAAGCCTTATCATTAAGCTCTTTGCCAAGACAAACCATCATTCCATATTACTGACGTCTGCAAGCAGTAGCAGAATTCTCTTAACCCACGTTATCCTTCGTCACTGTCAACTTGAATCCTGGAATTAAAATTGCAAACTCCTGCCTCCCCTCTTCCATAAGTGGCTACAGCTCCAGTTCTTTTTGTCTTTGGCCTCATCTCCTGGCTCAAACGATGAGGAAAGAAGACTGCTTTCAACCTTTGCTTAGAGACTTCCTTCAGCTAGCAAAGTAGGTTATTCATTTCCATTGCAAATGAAGGGATTGGGTTCCACAGTTTGAATACTGAGAAGCTGGGAAGGGAAGGGCTATCTCGATTGAAGCAAAAATGCAAAACCTAAATGATCAGGGAGCCCTGAATTTGTTTAACTCTCCCGACTTCCTTCAAAGGGCTGCCCTTTTTGAAAAGGAAGGGTTTTGAACATCTTAGCAACTCTGCTCAAGTATCATTAATTATTGCTTGTGGTTAGGATGATGGTGCCTGTGATTTGTTTGCCTGTTTCTTCCAAGCAGTTCTATTCTAGACCCTAAGTCTCTGTCAGTGCTGACAACTGATAATAAAAAGGACCTGGGAGTTTCCTGAAATCCATTAGTAATCTAATCAATAAGGCAATATAACTAGACTTGTCTCACCTCCACCCCATAACCACCCTCTGGCTGCTTTTGGCCATTTTGTGACTTTTGTATTTTCTGAGGTATACATCTTTTTAAGATTACCCCTGTAAACAATGGCCCTGGAGCCATTAATGAATAGATCTATCAACTTCTCTCAGGTCCTTAACACCTAGAACTCAGATAAGAGCAAAAGGATTAAAGATTAAGGTATAATTTCACAATATTAAAAAGAAATTTGAAGTGACTGATGGCTAGTCGGTTGATAGAAAACAGAAACCCCCAAAATGTTTTCTTGATTATGAAAACTCCACTGTTTAAGAGAGGAGCTGTAGCTACTCAGAACAATGTCACTAGATGTTGGTAAGACATGGAAGAGGGGATAAAAAGGGAGAGGCAAAGAAGGATTGTATCATTTATTAAAATGCTCGTGCTTCTAAAGAAGACAGGAATGTGCTTTAGAACTGATATCTGATTTTGAAGAGAATTCCTTTATAAGCGTAACTATCAGATTTTATATTTTAACACACTAGCTTGTTTTCTAACAACCTCAGATAAAGGAAGACACTTATCTACTCTCTTTCCCTCTATGATTTGGCTTCTGAAGATTTTTATGAAAAAGGTTTAATTCACAGTCTATTATTCCAGTTGGCGGCTGCAATAAGCAGCTTCTGCATCAGACCTTGGTTTCTGTTATCCATGCAGCTGACTTCCTAAGGGCAGCCCAAGCAGTTTGTGGACGGGGAAGAAAGAATGAGGGAAGTCTATGCTCTACAATCTCCTTTTCTGGCCTGAAACACAGAGAAGTATGGTCTCTGGCTCGCAGCCCTGACACTATTTACAAATCAGTACTGATTTTTCTATTCTATTCTAATCCAAAGTAGGGACTTGAAACTACCTCCACTTGGATGGAATAGTCTGTTTCTTGGTGTAGCTGATGGTTTTGGAGAGAACAAAGAAATATTTAGTGCCCAAGAAAAAGCTGTTTGAAAACTACAGAAAAATTATGTGCCCTGAATGTGTGGACAATATGAAACACAGTGGTAGATGTGCTATGTTAGATAAATGGTTCTAAAACCGGACCTGAGTGGCACCTCCAAAATTTCTTATTGAGTTATGTCTGGTGTGGGTCCTGAGAATTTACATTTTTTTTTTTTTTTTTTTTTTTTGCGGTACACGGGCCTCTCACTGTTGTGGTCTCTCCCGTTGCGGAGCACAGGCTCCGGACGCGCAGGCTCAGCGGCCATGGCTCACGGGCCCAGCCGCTCCGCGGCACGTGGGATCTTCCCGGACCGGGGCACGAACTCGTGTCCCTTGCATCGGCAGGCGGACTCCCAACCACTGCGCCACCAGGGAAGCCCTCCCAGGTGATTCTGATGCTGCTAGTCCAGAGACCACACTTTTGAGATCCATTCTTTTAGATCTCAGGATGCTGAGAATCATGGTGATATTATTCTTTTAGGGGAAGGGAAGTCTATCAACTGGCAGGTTGCAGGTTGAAATAGGTGGACATTCCAACTGAAACTAAAATAGTTACATATAACCAGCCTGCTAACACTTCTGCCCTTTCCTCCTCTGTTACTGAAGTAAGAGGCCAGAGAACACTGTCCTTGCAGACGTTCTTTGGGAGGAGGTTTGTTCTAGTTTCCTATTGCTGCTGTAACAAATTACTACAAACCTAGTGGCTTTAAACAACATAAACATATTATCTTACAGTTCTACAGGTCAAATGCAGGTCTCACTGGCTATAACCAAGGTGTCAGCAAGGCTGTACTTCTTCTGAAGGCTCTAGGGGAGAATACATTTCCTTGCTTTCTCCACTTTCCACCGCCTACCCACATTCCTTGGCTTCCGGGTCCCTTTTCCATCTTCAAAGCCAGCAGTGGCTATACAATCCTTCCCACTCCATCCCTCTGACATGGACTCTTCTCACATAGTTCTCCTACCCTCCCACATTTAAGGACCCTTATGATAACATTGGGCCCATCTGGATAATCTCCCAAATTTAAGGCTAACGGGTTAGCATCCTTAATTCCATCTGCAACCTGAATTCCCTTTTGCGACGTAATGTAAAATATTCACAGGTTCAGGGGATTAGGAAGTAGACATCTTTAGGAGGTCATTATTCTATCGTGGGATTCAAGGGTGACTCCTATCCAAATATTGTCTGAATACTTGGGAGGCATCTTGGTAGAAATCAGAATCTGTATTTTAACCGAGATCCCCAGGAAATTTGCATGTATGTTAAAATGGAGAGAAGCCCTGATATAATCACCTTGCCACTAGGTATGAAACAGTATTTAAGGGTAACATATGTCAAGCCAAAATACTAAAGTCCTGATATAGTTCCTTGATGCTGATACTCCTATACGCACTCAACATCAACAAAAGTTTATTGAGGGATTACTATGTAACAGACAATGTAATAGATGCTGGGGAGACTGCAATATTTAAAACCAATGGGGCCCCTGCAGTGATGGGAGTTGCTTTCTGGAGGAGGAAGATAGAAAAAAAAAAAAAAACCAAAAGAGCAAATAAAGAAATATGTTGATTTTACATAGGGGTAAGTGCCATAAGAACAATAAAACATCATCCTGTGATGCAGCAGATGAAAGAGGGCATTTTAGAAAAGGAGATCAGGAGGCCTGAAATATTAAACTGACACCTGAATAATGGGAAGGAGCTAGCCCTGTGAAGAGTCAAAGAAAGTGTTCTGAGCAAGAGATGCCGGTGCCACATCTTGTGTGCAGGACTAAGCTTGACGTGTTTAAAGGAGAAAAACAAGGGAAGAATGGCTCAAGATGAGGTTCTAAAGGTTCTCCAGGCCAGATTGCATTGGGCCTTAGAGACTCCTTATGGTAAGGAGTCTGCAATAGAAAGCTTTGAAGGGTTCAAGCAGGACGCTGTGACTACATTGCAAAGAGACGTTCTGGCTGCTGGGGGAGGATGGATTATGGAGACAGGGAATGGAAGCTGGCAGCCCGATTAGGAGGCAGTTATAGTTGTCCAGGCAAGAGATAGTGGTGGCTTGGACTAGATGGTGAGAAGTGGTTGGATTCTGGAGGTGGAGTTGATGGGACTTGCTGTGGGGCTGGGTGTAGAAATGAGGAAATGAAACAATTACGTTGGTTTCTAGCTTCCGTTAGGATCTTGCTTCTCATTTTTCCATGATTGAAACTTTTAGGTCTCTCTAATACGTGCCCTACAAATTTTTTTTAAAGCCAGTTAAAAAGTAAACACAGATGTGTCACACAACACGCGTCATGATTGGAGCAGATGCAGGCTGACTGTGAAAGAACACGCTTTGTGTATGAACAGCTGGGAAATTTTGTGCTTGTTGAGGATGATTACCTTGACATCACAGTCTGATGCCCCTTGTTCCCTTGAGATGGGGAAACTATTCTGTTAAGCCTTTCAGACTGATATGCCTTTCAGCCACTTGGACCGTCGGGATTGTTACTAGAGTGTCTGAAACACAACAGGTGGTCAGCGATCCTCGGGGCCATCTACGAGAGCATGAACTAGAGACAGGGCTTTCCTTACAGGGCTTTTATGGTGCTCTTCTGTAATGCCGCCGTGACTTTGACCACTGATTCTCTTTACATCAGAAAAAATATATTAAGCGGCCTCCTTGTTTCTATTCTGGGCATCCTCCATCTACTCTTCACACTCTCTCCAGAGTATGTAGAACATACATAAGCATATCATCTGCTTTGGTTAACATCCTTAAATGTCTCTCTACTGTTCTTGGTATAAAAACCCCAAATCCTTATCACAGCAGGTAAAGTCCTGCTTGGTCTCTCTTCCTCTTTAGCCTCTTTTACAGAGATGCTTTTTCCTGTGTCCAGCACCTCAACCATACTGGGAACTTTCACTGGCTGGAACTCTGTACTCTCTCTGGCCGTGAAGATGTCAGGCTGGCTCCCTGGGTCAGGAGTGCTCTCCTGCTGACTCTCTTAAACTTTTTAGCTTGGGCTTCCCTGGTGGCGCAGTGGTTGGGAGTCCGCCTGCCGATGCAGGGGACACGGGTTCGTGCCCCGGTCCGGGAGGATCCCACGTGCCGCGGAGCGGCTGGGCCCTTGAGCCATGGCCGCTGAGCCTGCGCGTCCGGAGCCTATGCTCCGCAACGGGAGAGGCCACAACAGTGAGAGGCCCGCGTACCGCAAAAAAACCAAACAAAAAAAACTTGTTAGCTTGCTTCACCTTCAGATCTCTGGACTTCCCTGCTTAGGCTAGATCCTTATTTTCTCGTAGAACCTGGTTCTTTTCCTTCTGAACACTGACCTCATTTTGTTATCAGGCTTTTAGAGCTGTGGTCTCACTGTGATTTCCAGAGCAGTTAGCATCTGTACCGCCTGGGAACTTATATGTGCAAATGCTCACTCTACTCCAGACCTGCTGAATCACAAACTCTGGGAATGGGGCCCAGCAATCTCTATTTTACCAAGCCCTCCAGAGATTCTGATAAAGGCTCAAGTTGGAGATTTGTGGCTTCAGACTACAACCTCCTTGAGAGTAGGGCTCTCGTCTGTTTTTGCTCAAAGTTGCTACCCCAGCTTCTAGTCAGCGTCTGGCTAATGGTGTGCTCTCAGCAATTGTTTGTTTAGGGAATCAAATATAGAAAACTGAATGCTGAGCAACATTTAGAGGGGAAAGATCTTTTACCAGCATAGCTAACATGACCAGAAATTCAAGTAAACTCTGTGTCATCTATTTCTAGAGTCTTTGAATTTTGACCTCATCAGACTTTCTATTGAAACATTTTCAGTGTGTACTGGGCAGACAGATGATCTTGTTGTTTTTTAATGAGCTAAAGTGATAAAATAGGTAAATGTGGAGTAGATAAATTTTATTGTGAATAGCAGTCATATTGGTATGATCAATGACTGTTAACAATATATACTCATTGAAAAATATCTGATATAAAGCTTAACAACCCTTTTCACTAGTCTGGGGGTGATATTATTGACCTTTATATAAAATTGTGATATCCAATTTCTCACAATAAAAATGCATTTTTACTAGGTCACCAGACATGAATAATGGGAAGTTTACATAAATTTAAAAGAAAAACTCCCACATAGAAAAAGATTCCTCATTTTTAAAGGAGATGGTCCTACACATGTCTCAAACTTTTTGCCCTGGCTTATTTTAAAATCCCGACTCCTATCAAAATATGTCAGGAAGGACTCCCTTATCCTTTATTAAAGACAAAAGTCCAACGGTCTTCAGAAGAGTGGTGCCCTGTCTTTATACACCTACCTGCAGGGCATGCTGGGGCTTGCAGTGTTTGCGCCAGTTCCTTTGATCCAGAGAAGAACCAGGCCATGGGACCTGGGCAAACATTGCCCTCTGGTTCTGCCCGCCAGGTAGGACGCAGCCTCTGGAACACTGGCTCTTTGTGCTGAATTTGTGCTCAGAGGTGCAGGTGGCTGCTTTCTTTGTTTCAGCAAAGGGTACTGGCCAACATGCTTGGCAAAAGGAACTATTTGGAGTAATGCACTTTCTGCTCAAATTTATTACATCATGCTAATTAAAGTTAGTTAGTAAGGACAGGAATGCACATGTGCTTTGTGGCCACTGTTGGAAGAGCTGCAGCCTGCAAGGGTTTGTATTAGGTTCCTAAGTAGGAGAATAAAAAAATCTAAGAAGTTCCGAGAGTGAAATCTGATCTACATTCTAAAACTGGATTTGAACTCTTTTTTCAAATTCAGGATTGTCATTTACTCACCCCTAAAATGCCCTGATTTTAGCCTAAGACCTGAAGTGAAAGCACTTTGAAAGCAACCATAGGGAACCACTTTTTTTTTTTTTTTTAATACTCAGCTCACTTAGAATATTTACCACGTGAAGCAACAGAAAAGTGACAACCCCAGGCAAGGAAACAGCAACTGGAATCTTAATCATTTGAGCATGGAGTTAACTTATGCCAACACCCTTCACTCAGGGAAGTTTCTAAACTCAGAAAATTCTTATCCAGGAGTAAGACATAAATGTTATATTGCTTACTGTGCCATTAAATCAATACCTCTTATTTCATGGATCATATATTTGCTGAAAGCAAAATTTTCATTAAGGAAGGTCTATTTTCCTATTAATTTGCAGCATTTTCATGTATTTCTGTGCATGAAAATAAATATCCCTTAATAAGCTGGTGATTTCTGTCTTGCCAGAACAATGCCTGTCACAGAACGGGAGCTGAATAACTAGTTAAGTGAATAAATGAAGAATGGAGGGGTTTATGACAAGCTGGATATCATAGGTAGTCAATGGTATCATTATAATTTTTGGTGACTATTTTGTAAAGATTTCCCTGAGTTCCAGAAATTTTGTTTATTTCAGGTGGGCAGAAGTTCTCAAACTTTAAGCCTTTCCTCCTCTGAGCAGTAGTTTCTAGACTCCAGTAATACATCAGAATCACCTGATTAGCTCTGAGGCGGAGTGCAGCATCTGCATTGTTAATAAGCATCTTGATCGGAAGGCAGGTGGCCCCTGGACCACATTTTGAGGAATGCTATCTTCAAGTCCAGTGTTTGCGTAAATGCTATATTATTTTACTTTACCACCTGGAATGCCAATAATACATGGATACTAGGAACTGAAAGGGTTTCTGTGGTATAGAAGATAAACTGCAAGTGCCCAATTCAGTCAATTCAAAATATGACACAAAATAAGGGTCACTAGAAATGCAGACACTTTGGAAATATCCTCCCCCAGAATATGTGGTTTCATTTTAACATATTTCATTGTAGGCCAGTTATAAAATGGGAATGCATATAGGTTCTCAAAGTTTGTTAGTTTTCTTTCTCTTCTTATATTCTAAATGATTAGAATGTATGTATAAAAATATTTTCAGCGATTAAAAAATTACAAAATGCTGGCTTCAAGGCTATTTTGTGGGAAAGTGATTGATACAGTCTGGCTGAGGGCTATAGCTGTGCTATTCAAAACTAATTATTCATGTACTGCTTTTATGAGTTTGGCTAACTCCAAGTATAATCTGTTATCACTTAATATTTTTCTAGTTGATGTTTCTCTTTTTATATATTTATTCAACAATTTGTATTACTTATTGCATTAATATTTGCAGAATTATATATGAAACACTACACTCTCCCCTTAAATTTTCAGTCTTATTTGGGGAATAAAATAAATAAATATAATACATTAGAAAGTGAGAGTGTTCTGATAGCATGTGGTTCAGGATGGGTGTTTTCATTAGTTATAGGACCCATGGTTGTGAGTGACAGAAACCCAACCAAGTTACTTAGTAACTTGGTTACTAAGTAAGCTTTTATCTGTCCTGAGCAATAATGTTTGTGAAATCAAAGATTTCATGTGCTAGTTATATTTTTCTAATGCTTTCCAAGAGTGTTCAAATAAAAACCAATTATTTATGTTTAACCTAAAATCATCTCATGTATCAAGGCCATCCGGGTACCTCACCTTGGGAAAGAGGATGCAAAAGATACTTAGGTCTTACCTTCAAGGGGCTTACATTCTACCTTGGGAAACCAGGCATCTGTTATGAGGCAGTAAAGACAAGGCAAGAAGCCTTAAGTTGTTGGTGGGAGAGACAGCTCATCAAATTATTTTACAAAGCTAATTTGTAACAATAACATTAGATTTACTTGTATACTTTGATTCAGTAATTACACTTCTGTGAACTAGTCCTTGTGTATTCAAAATATTGGAGCCATCTTGAAGGTCAAAATGAAAGGAATTAGATTATGACATTTCTATATTATTGAGTGATATAGTATTATTAAAATAATCTTTGGAAGATTATTTTAATAGTATGGGGAAATATTTGTAATATAATGCCAGGTATGTAAAACAAGATATAGAATGATCTCAACTATATAAAATAAAATCCTTAGAATATGGGGAATATGACAAAATTAAACAGTACATTTTCTGAGTAGTAAGATTATGGATAATTTTATTCTTTCCATCTATATGTTTCTATATTTTCTCAGCTTTTATAATATAAATATATAAAATACAATAATTTATAAAATAATCATACTTTCATAATTAGGAAGTAAATATTTTAAAAGAACAAATACACAAGTAATTAACAGGCTAATTAAAATCTTACTGCAGTTCAGGGAGGATTTCATGGGAAAAGTGAGGAACTGAGACTGGGAAACTATAAAATATTACAAAGGAAACAAAAGTTGACCTGGTAACCACCAGTGTATGGAATAGGTGTTTATTTCAGTGAAAATTCTTGATTTTCATACTGGGATTACACAGATGAATAAAAGGAATGTGGTGTCCAGGACGAGAAGTTACCATCAGCTGCTCATGGCTGCAAATGAGATCGACATAAATCCATTAAGAACAGAACAAAGAGCTTCATGAAGGTGGAAGAAAGCTGTTCTAGAGAAACAGAGGATTCAAGGACTGAGAATAAAGAGAAACACATGTGAACAAATAGCAGGATTGGGAAGAACAGGACCACCCCTTGGAGCAGACATGAGTTAGGGAGGGCAGACATTTGTCTTGAGGTTTTATAGGGAAAGAGAGGTCATGGAGATGCCAGTGAGTGCACAAGGGGACTGTGAATTGCTATTTGGATTATGTGGTGCCTGTTTACGGTGCCTTTTAATCCGATCATAAGGGTAAATCTAAAAGTTTTGGTGAGAAAGGACCTTGCTTCCTCAGGAATCCAAGAGGCGAAGAGCAGCTGTGTAGCTGAAGTAGATGAAAAGGAAAACGATTGCAACCTCAGACCGAGAGGTGGCCCCAGGAGTAGTTTAGCAATGCACTGAGGGCGGGGCTGGTGGGAGATGAGAATCTGGATTCCATGGGCTGACCTGAGTCAAGCAGAGTTGAATAACAGGAAAATACGTACAAGGGTTCGTACATTCTTCTCTTATGCCGCGTACTGTTTCTTCTCGAAACTTCCCTCCCAGGGCGGTAAATTTGTTTTCCTGGCTGGTTAAACTTACACTGCACAGAAGGCATTTATGCAAAAAGGAACACTGGTGTAGACCCAGGGCTACTGTCTTTGGAGACACCTTTGTTCCATGTTTCTGTAATTTTCTCTGGGGGGAGGCACCGTGGTAAGGGGACCTTCTTGGGGCTGTGCTGGGCTCTTACCCTGTTCTGCCCTGTCTGTCACTCTCTCGTGAGCCTCTTCCCTTTTCTTCACAGTCTCTCCCATCTTCTCCATCATCCCTGTATCTTGAATCTCATTTGTCTCCTGCTTCCCCTGCAGATCACTCACATGCTTTTTTCATCATTTTCTCTTCCCAAACCATCATCTTTCAGGTCCTCTCAACAATGTCCGTCCTGTTACCATGTCCATCTCTTACTTCTCTCTAGGATCTTTCTGTCTCTCTTCCCTTTGGTTTCATATGGATGTTACTTTCTCTGACTTTCATTATCAGTCATCTGCACTTATTTTATTTTATTTTATTTTATTTTTTTTGTGGTATGCGGGCCTCCCTCTGCTGCGGCCTCTCCCGTTGCGGAGCACAGGCTCCGGACG
>NC_041220.1:64562145-64566566 GCF_002837175.3 Physeter macrocephalus
CGCGAACCCGGTTCCCCTGCATCGGCAGGCGGACGCGCAACCACTGCGCCACCAGGGAAGTCCTGCACTTATTTTAAAAATCAATTTCTGCCTTTCATGTCAATTTCCCATGTTCTCAACTTCCCTCTTCTCTTTGTATCTCCAGCAACACTTTAGCTACCTTGACATCCCAAAGGGGTGTCTTCTATACTTACCCACTCTATCACTGCTGCTCTCTGTTCTGTGTCAACGTTCCTACTGCCTCACCTTGTTGTGGCCTACTTTTCCTTTCACTCTTTTCTAACCCTGGACCTTGACTCTTCTCTATCACACTTATTCCCTTGGTGATATTAGTCAGTCTCAAATGTAACTTGTCTAGGACTGAACTCCCGATCTTCTACCCCAAACCTGCTCCTCCTGTAGTCTTTATAATGTCGTAAAGTACTAACTCCATTCTTCCTGACCCAAATCCTTGGAATCATCCTTAATTATTCTCTTTCTCTCATACCCACATCTAATCCTTCAGGAAATCCTGTTGTTCCTTCCTTCAAAATATACCCAGAATCTGACCATTTTTCCCCACTTCCACCACTGCCACCTTGGTCCAAGCCACCATCATTTCTACTCTGGACTATCCGCTCCTTGATAGTTTCTCTGCTTCTATCCTTGTCTCCTCTTCAGTCTGTTCTTGAAGCAGCAGCCAGACAGATTCAGTCACTCGTGTACTCAGTAATCTTCAACGATTTCTCATCTTGTAAGCGGGAAAGACAAAGTCTCAGTGGCCTATGAGGCCTTACGTATTCTGGTCCCATTCTGTCTCTGACCTCACCTTCTCCTACTGTCCTCCCTATTTCACTTTCCCATACCAGCTTCCTGCACCCTTACAGGCGTGTGCCTGCCTCAGGGCTGTGAACTTGGTGTCCCCTTTCCTGGAAGGGGACCTGGGAGGCTCCCAGCCAGATACCCACACAGCTCACTCGCTTCCCTCCTTCAGGCTTTTCCTTACTGCTACCTCCTTCCTGAGGCCTTCCTTGGCCATCTTATATGAAATCATAACTCACTGCTCTCTACCCCCCGCAATCATTACTCCCCTTCCAGCTTTATTTTTATTCTTCATATCTTTCAGCATCTAGTGCATCTTGTTTTACATTTATCCTACATTTTGACTGTATCCCTCTTTTAGGAGGCAACCCCATGAGGGTAAGGGTTTTGTTACTGAATGCTCAGGGTCCACAGGAGTATAAACTGCTTTTAGGAAGCAGTTTATAAGTATTTGAGGAATGAATGAGTAACTCCTCTATCACTGCTGTGGCCTCTCCCGTTGCGGAGCACAGGCTCCGGACGCGCAGGCTCAGCGGCCATGGCTCATGGGCCCAGCCGCTCCGTGGCATGTGGGATCTTCCCGGACCGGGGCACGAACCCGTGTCCCCTGCATCGGCAGGCGGACTCTCAACCACTGCGCCACCAGGGAAGCCCCCCACCTCTTATATTTCATGCTTATCCTCCAGCTGTGGCTTTAATTCCAGTTTTGACCATATTTATTCCTTTTGCTTTCCTATTGTGCAGTCCTGCATCATTTATACTACTTTCCTCTGTCATTTATTTGGCTTTGTTTCTCTTCCCTGTAAGACATGGATCACATTCCAGGGCGACTTGGTTTTTTTTTTTTTCTTATCTTTGTGTCTTTCCCCTCTTCAGCTTCTGCTCTAGCTCAGCCAGGTTCATCTCTTATCTTTACTCTTATAGTTTTCAAATCCCTGCTCTATTATTTCTAAACCAGCATAAGATGCTATCTGCTGTGTATAAGAAAATAGCCAGAGCTGTTGGCCATCCATTGCATAATCTAACATCAAGAGGGCAACAGTAAAACTAAAGTATGTCCTCAGGAGCAAGGGAGGGAAGGAGAGGCCAGGAAAGCCTGGTTTAGGCCCATAGGCTAATTCTTTGGATATATTATTTATGAGGCGCCTCGGATCCTTTACTTAATGCTGCTCCTGAGAACTGTGACAACTATTAAAATAGAAATTTAGCTTTTGGTGAAATTAGACCACTATTTATGAAATATGAGTGATTGTTCCATGATAGGCTATGGCTTTTCAGTCTTTACGTACATATGTATTCAATTTCTAATTCAGTGTCTCAACTGATGATTCATATCATTGATCTTGTGGGTCATACATCATGCTTTTTTTATTGATACACATTTAGACTTTATTATAATACCTATGGAAGACCCAAATTTAGGCACTCTTTATATCATATTTTCTGAAATATTTTACAAAGCCCTCATAATTTTTATAATATTTAATTCACTGGGCTCTCTTTGTAGCAAATGAGAAAAATTAGAAAATGTAATGATGCCATTTTCTAAGTTTTTCCAATACAGTTAAGCTTTCAAAATGAAGCTTAGAATGACAAAATGCATAATACACATAAGGTATAATCCACAAATGACTGATAACTAGAATAACATATAATACAGGTGTACAGTTACCTGGTAATGAATGTCCTCTCATTGATGAAGATCCAAGAAGAGGACTGGTGAGCCATCATAGTCATTTGCTCCCCCTTTTTGAGATCATCTGAGGCTACCCTAAAACATTAGAATAATATTAATATGTTCCTGTGATGCATTCATACATTAGTTTCTGCCTTAAACTGAAATTATTTGTTGTGTCCCTATTGTGTAAAAGTATTTTGGGGAGAGTTTTTTTGTTTCTTTGTTTTTTGGTTTTTTTGTTTTGTTTTTTTGTGGTATGCGGGCCTCCCTCTGCTGTGGCCTCTCCCGTTGAGGAGCACAGGCTCCGGACGCGCAGGCTCAGCGGCCATGGCTCACGGGCCCAGCCGCTCTGCGGCATGTGGGATCCTCCCAGACCCGGGCGCGAACCCGGTTCCCCTGCATCGGCAGGCGGACGCGCAGCCACTGCGCCACCAGGGAAGCCCCGAGAGTTTTTAAGTACTGTTTTTTGTATGGGCATGAGGGTTGGGTTGGAGGGGCCGGGAGGAGAGTTTTTTTTTTTTTACCATGTGCCTGCTCTGGATCTTACACTCTGAATGTGGGCCATTTGATGGATGTTATCTCATTTACTCCTCAGACCATGCGAGCAAAGTAGGGGTGTTATTTCCATTTCACTTAGTAAGTAGTGGAACAAATAATTTGAAGCAAGGTCTGAATGTCTTTAGGGTTTCCTCTTTTTTTTTCTTTCCAGCATTGTTTTTGCAGCTTGAAAAGGGTTTGAGTTTATAAATTTGTCTGTTCTAAGATTCTTTTAAAAGATTTTTTTCCTATGTCAAAGGGAATTAATTTTGAGGATAAGTTCAGAGTTCTAACTACAACTCACTTTGAGTGGGTTTCTAAATGGCATCCTCTAAACCTGCTTTTCATGGTTATTCACAGGATAATTTGTTTCGGGAACAGTAATACTGTTGTTTTTTCCTGTCCCCTCCCACCCCCTCCCCCGCCTCCATATAGCTTTAAGATGTGTAGGTGTTTTACTCCATTCTTATTACTCAGTACATGCTTTTGAGAAAAATCTATTTTATTCTCTTTTGATATCAGTTTCCCATTTTAAACTGAAAATTATATTCTTCATATAATTTATGGAAAACAGTAGTAAAGGAAGAGGAACATAATATTTAATTTTGACAATCTAAAGAAAGATGATAAAGAGGGCATATGAAGAAGTACTAGATGAGCCAGAAATACATAGCTTGACATATGGTTTACCCCTTGGTAATCAATTCAAGAGACTGACAACTGTGCGATAGAGAAGGGGAGAGAGAAAGGCAGACAGGGGTGGAGCAAGATTTCTAACAAAGGACAAAACAAACTGCAATGTTGGCCCATGATAAATGCTACTGATTTGCAAATTTATAAGTGAAATCCTGGACCAGAGATGTGCTGATAATCACTTCCCAGTTCACGGCTGTACTAGCCACACTCCCAGTGATGCAGGGATCCAGTATGTCTGAATTTGGCATAACTCCCTTTATAAGGAGTCCTGTTTCTGAGTTTTTAGTATTTGATTTGGAATGCATGCTAAGAATTTTCTTCATTTTTCAATTTATCCACAGTTCCGATACTACCAGGTTTTAGTGATTTAAAAGTTATCCTCCTGCCCCATCTCTCTATAAATGCACAGATGGGCTTAGGGTGTTTGAAGCTGCTGTTTCCTGGTGCAGAGCTTACACTTTATTGAGAAGGGTAAAAAGGAAAAAAGAGAAGGCCCATGAGGAATTCTGTCTAGTTGAAATAATGTTTCTGAAGCCTTCCTGATTTTATATTTTATAGTAAAATTCCTAGATTTTTTTTAACATCTTTATTGGAGTATAATTGCTTTACAACGGTGTGTTAGTTTCTGCTTTACAACAAAGTGAATCAGTTATACATATACATATGTTCCCATATCTCTTCCCTCTTGTGTCTCCCTCCCTCCCACCCT
>NC_041220.1:64566612-64567831 GCF_002837175.3 Physeter macrocephalus
ACAAAGCACCTAGCTGATCTCCCTGTGCTATGCGGCTGCTTCCCACTAGCTATCTGTTTTACGTTTGGTAGTGTATATATGTCCATGCCACTCTCTCACTTCGTCACAGCTTACCCTTCCCCCTCCCCATATCCTCAAGTCCATGCTCTAGTAGGTCTGTGTTTTATTCCCGTCCTACCCCTAGGCTCTTCATGACATTTTTTTTTCTTAGATTCCAAAAATTACATGTCTTCCTGTTATATTTGTAAATAAAAGTTCCAAATTTTATTTGTAAAATAAAATTGACTTGTGAAAAAAATTCATTTAGTTTTAAACTTCTGTTTATATAGCAGCTCAGTGTTATTTTCTTTAAAAAGATATTAAATTCCCAAAGGCTTATATGATCCAAAAAGAGGCATGTTGCAATCATTGAAATTTTGGGGGGCAACATGATAATACAAGCTAGCTAAAGTAGAGAAGAAATCCTAGGGCAATGTTTGGCGGTGTGCAGAAAAAAGGAAAATGTACTATGTAAACTGAAAAACTAGAGAAACTGTGGCCCAAGGCAAGGAAGGATCAGGCAGTTTGGTAAGTCTGTTTTTGGAGTATTTCTAGAAGAAATTCTCTCCTGTACGACTCTGTGCAAGGGAACATATTCCTTCTATTCCAGTAATTGAATTCAAACTGACTGAACCCTGTCCCATCTTACAAACGCAGCTTGAAGTTTCCAGCCAAAATCAAGCTCTGACTTGCAGGGTTGATTAAGTGTGATGTAACATCCTTCCAGTCTCCTTCAGGCTCTGGAAACTGTGGTCAGACATGAGTAATAACCTCCTTTATGTCTTCATATAAATGGCATTAGGGTGTGACCAGAGATTTTATATAATATTTTCTAGTCATTCCATTTTGCAGAAATAGAATATTTAATTACCATTGCTTCAAACCTATAGAATCATAGGAGCTATAGCCAGGATAAAACGGTAGCCTAGAGAGAAAAGTTCTATTTTTTTTTTTTAACATCTTTAGTGGAGTATAATTACTTTACAATGGTGTGTTAGTTTCTGCTTTATAACAAAGTCAATCAGTTATACATATACATATGTTCCCATATCTCTTCCCTCTTGTGTCTCCCTCCCTCCCACCCTCCCTATCCCACCCCTCTAGGTGGTCACAAAGCATGGAGCTGATCTCCCTGTGCTATGCGGCTGCTTCCCACTAGCTACCTATTTTACGTTTGGTA
>NC_041220.1:64567907-64588382 GCF_002837175.3 Physeter macrocephalus
TTCTGACTTACTTCACTCTGTATGACAGACTCTAGGTCCATCCACCTCACTACAATTAACTCATTTTTTTTATTTTAAAAAAGAAGGGGAGGAATTTCCTCCTTTTCCTTCTGAAGCAGGTCATTTTGATTTTGGTTGGGGTAAGCTGTGTGAAAGACATTCTATGTTTTCTTTCTCCAGGAGAATACCAGCAAAAAAAAAAGAAAAAAAAAAAAAGAAAAAAGAAAAGAAAGAAAGGGAGAAAGAAAGAAAGAGAAAAGATAAAGAAAAGCTATCCTCACAAAATCCTGATGCATAGTTTTTCCTTATAGTGAGCTATGAGCACATCTCAACAGGCATAATGTAATATTCAAGCTGTAATAGTCAAGCTGTAATAGTCAAGCTGAATGCTTGACTAGTTTCCCTTTATGCTTTTACCATTTTGATCATCACATCATCTTGTTCACAAACCTTGGGATCTCGTTCTTAGCAAATATAGCCCAAGTCTCTTAACCTGACGTTCAGGCTTTCTGCAGTTTCACCCAAACCTACATTTCCAAACTCAGAATTGAAGCTTTCTTTAATACCAGGCCTTCTAGTCCAGTGGAATCACATGTCATCAAGTCTCTTCTCACTATTTTCCTTTCCCTCGTCATTGCAGGTTCTAGTATCTGCTCAAGTGGGATCGTATCAATCTCCCCATGACCTGTTCTACACTGCTGTGATGCCGCTCTCTGCTGTCCATTGGTATTGTCATGATTGATTTATACCTTATCTAATTTTCTACTCATATCCTCTTGTTCAAAGAGTGGTGCTCCTCTAGTTGGGAATGTCATCCTCTTTGATAGCACATCATTGGAAGGGGGTTTTGTGGAGGACTCATGACAGAAGAGACAGAAGCTTAGCCAACCAGGCAAATTAACTGTATAGGTCAGAAGCTACAAGGGCATTTTAGGCTCCCTTGGGACAGAGACACAGCAAGCTCCAAGAGCCCAATAAATCCCAATTACTCAGTCACAAGATTTGGTCTGGGTTGTTCGGTTATATATCTTTTGCTCTTGCTTCTAAAACCTGAGTTTTTCCCCTAGACTTTGTCATTCTAATCATCCTCAAAAAGAGTTACTGATGCTCCCTAGTGAGGTCCACCCACCCCACCCCCACCCCCCAGGTGGTCACCTTGCTACCCAAACATAACCTTACCCTCCTGGATCCAAATTATTTACCATCTATTCTTTACTTCTATACTTTTATTTCTCCTGTACCTCTCCTTCCACATTCCAGCACCCTATATCTTGCCAAGTGGTTCATTTTCTCTCCTCATTTTCTCTGCCTCTTAGCAGCAATTGACAGAGTTGGTTGTCCCCTCTTTCTGAAACACTTTTTTTGGAGACTTTTGAGACAAAACAGCAATCACACAACCTTACTTTATTTCCTTGCTCTCACAGGTCTCAACTTTTTAGTCCTCTTTACTGCTTCCTCCTTTATATAAAATGCTGGCTAGTTCTAATAGTCTGTCGTCAGCCATCCTCTTTTCTCTAACTACACTTTCTTCCAGTTAATCTAATCCAGTTCCCTCCCAGCCTCTCTGCTGAGCTCCAGACTCATGTCACTACCTACTTTATGTCTATTTGGATGTCTATCAGGCATCTCAGTGTCAACATGGCCAAACCAGAATCACTGACTTTCTCCCATGCTCCAGAATTCCCTCCTCCACAATTCTTTCCAATCTACCCAACTGGGCACCAAAACTAAAACTCAGTCTTATTTTTTCCTCTTTCATCATAACTAGATTCCAATCTGAAAGTAAGTCCTATTGGTACCTCCAATAGGTAACTCCAGAGCTTCTGTTTCCAATGCTACCACTCTGAGCCAACCCACCACCATCTTTCTCTTGGATTATTGCATCAGCCTCCTGACTGGTTTCCCTGCACCCACATCGTGACCCATATTCCATTCTCCACATGGCATCCAGGATGATAATTTCAAAGAGCAAATTAGATCTTGTCATTTCATGATTAAAACATTGCAGAGACTTCCAAGAATGAACTAGAATAAAATATAACCTCCTTATGATGACCCCCAAGATCCTGTCAATCTGTTCAGTATTCATTCCCTTCATTATTTCCCTCATTGATTACATTTCATCTCTCAATACATTGGCCTTCTTTCTGGCTTTCAGTCACTCCCTAAGCTCATTCCTGCCTCAGGGATTTGAACTTGCTGTTCCTCCTACTTGGAGCACCTTACCTCAGACCTTCACGTGGCTGCCTGTTTCCCATCACGCGGATCTCAGTCCCTGGGTCTCTTCTCGCAGAGGCTTTCCCTAAGCAAGTCTCAGCCAGTCATTATCACATTATTTTCATCTAGGTACACATCAGTATCTGAAAGGATCTTATTGATTTACATTGTCTGTATTCCCCAACTACACCATGAACTGTTTAGGATGTGGGCTTTTTTGTTTGTTTGTTTGTTTACCTGTGTACATCCAGTTCTTAGAATTTTGCCTAGAACATGGAAGGGATTTAATTAATATTTGTTGAGTGACTGACTAAATGTCAAATTGTAGCTATGACCCAAAGGACTAATTACTATTAATAAAACTTTTCTTGACCTCATAGTTAATATGATATTTTAGCTGGGACTAGAAGTCGGGCATATTTTGAACTGAAGAAACACAAAGTGCAAATTGACAGGGATGGGCTGAAGAATCATGGCAGTGGCTTTCTGATTGGCTCCATTCTATTTGTGTTCATGACAAAAATTAGCTAAGGTATCATTAAAGATAGCAAAAATCGGGCTTCCCTGGTGGCGCAGTGGTTGAGAGCCCGCCTGCCGATGCAGGCGACACGGGTTCGTGCCCCGGTCCGGGAAGATCCCACATGCTGCGGAGCGGCTGGGCCTGTGAGCCATGGCCGCTGGGCCTGCGCGTCCGGAGCTTGTGCTCCGCAACGGGAGAGGCCACAGCAGTGAGAGGCCCGCGTATCGAAAAAAAAAAAAAAGAGTGCAAAAATCGCTATGTAATTACAGTGTCAAACTCATGACCTATGCTGAAGCAAATCATAGCTAGCTTCAGAAGATGTGATTAAACAATTTCAAAAGCGCTGGGACTTCCCTGGTGGCTAAGAATCCGCCCGCCAATGCAGGGGACATGGGTTCAAGCCCTGGTCCGGAAAGATCCCACATGCCATGGAGCAACTAAGCCCAGGCACCACAACTACTGAGCCTGTGCTCTAGAGCCCGTGAGCCACAACTACTGAGCCCACGTGCCACAACTACTGAAGCCCGAGCGCCTAGAGCCTGTGCTCTGAAAAAATAGATGCCACCATAATAAGAAGCCTACACACCGCAACAAAGAGTAGCCCCTGCTCACCACAACTAGAGAAAGCCTGTGCACAGCAAGGAATACCCAGTGCAGCCAAAAATTAATTAATTAATTAATTAAAAAGAAAACAATTTCAAAAGCCCTTACATTATGCTCTGACCCTAGAAATAAGGACAGTTGAATGGAAATTATGAAAGAAAAATGAAAATAGGATAAAATTTTTCTTCATAAGCAGTATATGCTAATTGAATAGGAAATAATATTGACCATGTCTGAATCCAAAAGTTGGCTAAGCAAAATATTCAAACAATTGAAATACCTGAAAGGTAAAAATGTGATTTAGTAAAAGTCCCATTTTATTATTAATTGCTGAAGTGAGAAATAGATGTATGAATTCCAATAGTTTCCCTTTTCCATTCCCATTAACCATGATTCACTGCAAATTAAAATCTGGTCATTCCTTTGTGAATATCCTCTAAGTTATAAAGACTTGGTAAATTTAAGAGTCTGAGCTAGTTACCTCAAAAGGCTTAAGAGGAGGATAACCAGAGGTTATGATTAGCAGAAAGATTTATTAACAAAAGAAAAATTAGAGGTCTAGAAGCCTAAGGGTCTTACTTTGAATGTTCACAATTATTTTGGTAGAACAGAACAAACTATGACTTGAGGAGGAGGGTAGTTGTTAAAAATCTATATACTTTACTGGGAGGGATAATCATACAGGGCTCTCCCATCCTGGGGCCAGAGCTTATTACTTAGATTGTGTATGAAATAAGATCACTTATTTAATGTTTAGCTATTTATTTTTTAACTATGTCCAGACAGATAGAGCTCAAGAGATATGGAATTAAATAGGCAAGTAATTAAATCCTGGAGAAATAAACAGTCCTAGAAGTACTAGGCAGGTCTAGGCTCAAACAGACCTTGGAGGCTCAACAGGGAAGAGAGAAGACCAGGAAGACAGAATCAGTCTGAGCAGGCAGCAGGGTTCAGGAACCTGAGAAAGCAGAACAAGTCAGCACCAGTATCTGGACAACGCAGAGAACAGAGAGCATCTGAGAGCATCAGTGGTTCACCTCTTCCTGCTTTGCATCCTGCCTAGACGTGGGCTTGCCTGGACTGGCCAGAATGAGGCCAGAGGATGGGAGGTGAAGCCCAGTTAACTCAAAAGGGCCGATCATTTAAAGTACCTTCCTTGGTCCAAGCATGGATTAATTAAATGGTTGCTTGTTTAAAAGTGGGAAACTTTGCTCACTCCTTTGTATACCAACAAATATTTCATGAGCTCCCTCTCTGTGCTGCTGCTGTGCTAGCCAGGAAATGTAGCCTGCATCTGTATCTGCAGCTCCTGATTCCTGAGGCCCCTGTGTGCAGGAAGTATCAAAGTGGTCATGATTTTACAATGAACCAAAAAAAATACATGTGCTAATTTCCTTGGGTCCTCCAGCCAAAGAGAATTTCTCCTGCCTTTGAGCTTTGATAGCAAAATATCTGCAGCTTTCTAATTACTTACTAATTTCTCTCCCTAATTATATTTTATTTTACCTGATTTCCTCTAGAACAGGATGATTGCTCATTTCATTTTTGCATCTCCTAGAGTGAATGTATATATGCAAGTATGTAGAGAAGACATATATAAAATTATGACTATCTGTATATTCAAGATGTGGAGAGATGTACAAAAATATTAACAGTAAAATTGAGAGCTATGAAATTGAGTGATAATTATTTTCTTTTTGATTTCATATGTACTTTCTAAGTCATATACGAGGAACATATCTTAATAACACACACCATAAAATTTCCAAAAAAAGAAAAAAGAGCAGAGAGTATAACATTAGAATAGCGAGTGTGTATTTCAATTATGAATTAAGATTAAAGGCTGTACGCATGGTGGGTTTTGTTTTAATCATTATTTTGGCCTGAAGAAGCAATGGAAAGTTACAAATATATATTTACCTCTAAAATAAAGCTGTTTTCTCTAAGCTCTGACGTGGAACCTTGTAGTAGAGAAGAGTAGACCCGTATACAATAACATCACTTCAAGGAAACAAGACAAAACATCTATAATTCTAACCATTATCCAATTCTTAGAAAACAGGAAAAGAGTCAAGAAAAGTGTGGTTTCTGGGAAATATTTGGCTCCATATTTTTTCTAAAGAATGTGTGTCATTTGCAGAGATGGTAAAAGTTGAGCATTGGACTATAATCACTATCACTTTATTAAGTGATATTGATTGCAGTTAGGGAATGTTTGTTTTGAGATACAAACAAAAATGTATTACAGTGCTTGAATTTAAGACAGGATAAACAGGATGAATATCAAACAAGCAGGCTTCTCTGTGAGTATACCATCACCATCAGTCCAGTGGAATCTAATTTGCAGTGCCAAACCTTTAGTATGCTATTGCATATTCACATGGTGCTAACGCCCTGTGCTCCATTCTCCCGAGAGTGCCCTCAGGGAGGTGAGAAAAGCAGGAGCAGTAAGAGAAGCAAGCTAGTTGGAAGCCATTCAGGACTCAAGGCATCTTGCCACCACTCAGTCTGGGAAGGAGCTATTCCATCTGCCAATGGCTTCTTCTGGAATTGCTTCTATGGCACAGCTCAAGAGTCTCTGCTTCATCTGGGTTTCCAAGAGGAAATTCTAAGGTTGACTTCACAGGGGCCATGGCTCAGTTTTTCCTGTTCATCTGTTGGCTGCAAAAGAATCAGCCCTCCTCTTGAGCTCCATTTCCTAGACTCTGGGATAATGATGGCAAAGTCCTTCAACCATCTCAGCTACTAAGATAACACCCTCATCCCTTAAGAGAGAGACACCTTCATGTTCAACTACTGAAAGCAGTAGTATTGGTTCATTTGGTACTTGAGACGATGTTATGAAATGAAGAAATCAATCTACTTGATAGCTTTAAAAGACTAATTTTTTTCCAACAGATCCAACCCTCTCTAACCCTAGACTTTAGTGAAAAAGACAACATTCAAAAGAAGTTCTTTCTCAGAGGTTGTATTTTTAATTGACCTTTACTTGACTATTTTTAAAAATCTAAACTTTTATATGAAGCCCATGTATCTCTAACAATCCTAAATTCCCTGTCTGCATTGTCACCAAAGAATCTGTACAAGTAAATTGACTATTACCACTAGATTTCTATTTTGATGAAAGGTATAGGATGCACCTTACTTTAGGAAGTTATAACAAGTATCAAATATGAAACCTTGAATTACATGTTAAAAAGACATATTACATATATGTTATACTATTATAAATGTAAGCAGAAAAGTTAATTTTTTCTTAATCACTGCTGGTTACTTCTATCTCTTCTGATAGAAGTAAACATTTAATAACATTTAAACATTTAATTTAAAAACATTTAATAGTTTATCACAAAATTTTATAAGCATTAGAAATAGTAGAAAAACATTTGTGTACTAAAATAGACTTTAGGAAGATTTATAACTGGTTATGTGGTTAAATAAATAAATCTCAAATTATTCTCAAATATGGTGAATGGATTTATCTCAGTTGGGGCTACTGTTTGTAATTTAGATATATGCCTATTAAGGAATACAAAACTCAAATACTGATAACTTGTTTAAATTCTAACAATATTTATTCAGCATAAAGGCATATTTCTTCTTTGAAAACTATTCAGTAAACACTGGTACTATAATTTATTCTAAATAGATTGGATTTTTTTAAAGTTTTTAGTTAAACTACACTAAACTCAGTCAAGCCCCGGAGGACAATATAATAGTACAGTTCAGTTTAGTTGGCTTTAGAATTCTATCTCCAATTCTCCAGTCACTATCCCATTATAAGGGTGGGCGGGAGGGGGAATTGAATGAAGGTAGTCAAAAGGTAAAACTTCCAATTATAAGATAAATAAGTACCAGGGATGTAATGTACAAAATGATAAATATAATTAACACTGCTGTATGTTGTATATGAAAGTTGTTAAAAAGTAAATCCTAGGAATTTTCATCACAAGTAAACATTTGTTTTTCTATTTCTTTAATTTTGTATCTATCTGAGATGATGAATGTTCACTAAACTTATTGTGGTAATCATTTTATGATGTATGTAAGTCAAATCATTGTGCTGTACACCTTAAACTCATACAGTGCTGTATGTCAATTATATCTCAATAAAACTGGAAGAAAAAAAAGTTCCTTCTAGCTCTAAAAACAAAAAAACACCCCAAAACAGAAAAAAACTCAAACAAACAAAACGAAAACACAGTACATACATTGCAGATTTTCAACTCTGCAATTTGAATCCATTAAAACAATGATAATACTAAGCTAGGATCAATTGCAAAGCATTTAACTGTTTTATATTAATAACATAAAAAGATAAAATGTCATAACTGGAAACACTTTGCTAGACACACCTACTAAGTTTATTCCTTCCTCAAAGTTATCCACATTAATAAAACCATCAGCAACATTAACCAAAATGCCCTTTAAAGAAAAATTCATAAAGTAAGTTCACTTCCCTATAATTTAAGTGGTAAAGACCAGCAAAACACAGGTATCATTCGTTTATGTTTCTTGTCTGTAAACACAAATAAAAGTCCATATCACTTTAATACAAACAATACAATATGTGCTACAATGTAAGAACATGGACTATATGGTCTAATTTTATCAAAGTTATTCAGGGGCAGTCTCTCTCATAAATAAAACTCAAAATTGATGGATTCTACAACAGAGGGTTGAGTGTTTCTCTCCTATTATGAAATTATTGTTTCTTGTTAGAAATAACATATTCATATAAGTGAGACTTCTCCAAAGTAAAAATGATTGAGTAGCAAAAAGTTTGAATTTGCCACCACTTACTCTATTGGAAAAGTGGCAAGAAGCCAGATAATTTCATTGCTACTCAGAGGTCATGCTTTGCCCACTTGCCATCTGCTTACGTGTCCTGGACCCACTCACTGGAAACCAGTTCAACTGCGGTACCCCCATACTGTCTGGTCTCACTAGCTCACTCACCCTCCTTGACATGGACCCTTTGGCAGAGCTGCCAATTTCTTAATGCTAATTGGAGGCACTATGTATAGCTATTTATAGAAGGCTTGCTAAGTGTTTAATTCCCATCAAAGCCCAATTGGCAGATCCTGTTATGACGCTTATTTTATAGATGACAAACTGAGGCTTGGCTAGGTTAAGTAACTTGCTATGGGACAAACCAGTAAGTGGCAAAGCCAAGATTTGAACCTATAGCTCTCTTGCTTCAGAATTGGACCCTTAACTCATGGACTCTCATTTAATTATAATTATCCTTTCATTGTTTGGGGCAGTCTTAAATTATATCAGAAATCCTTTTCAATTGTCCGTGTGTGTGTGTGTGTGTGAGAGAGAGAGAGAGAGAGAGAGAGAGAAGTCTCTGTTGATTTGTGGAAAATAATAAAAGTTTAGCTGAACCGCAATTAAAAAGACCTTTCAAGTCTGCTGGTTGAATGTAACATTGTAACCATAAGGGTACTGAGGGAAAGGGGAAAGTCATGCAGGAGTCTAGTATCTTTTCCAGGCAAACCACAATTCCGGGTGAAGAACCTGAGTGCGACACCTGTCAGAAAAGGGAGGAGGGTTTGGTGGCCACACTTACCTTCAAGCCCTCCCCTCTTTTCCCTCCCCCCTCCCCATATGCTTACCTTGGTCAGGAAAGGGTGTTCTGAAAAAATCAAAAGGAAAAAACGTCCAGGTTTCGGGCTGCTCTGACACATGCACACCTTCAAACTTGGCTCCCTATGGATTTTGCTTTCTAACAACTTGACCTCAACTTGACCTCAGGGAGTAGATTAGAGGGTTTTTGTTTTCCCCTACCCCCATGTTTCACCTGCTACACTGTGAATAGGAGATTTTTTACCTTCGTTGTTGAGCTGAACCTGCTCCGGAGAGTGTGTTCCCCTGCTCAGTTCCAAACTCTGATCATCGTTGGAGAGTCAGGGCTTGCTCACCTGTCCCGGAGGTGGAGCTGGGGTCGGAGACAAGCGCGGGAGGAGGGGCGCACACGCTCCTGCCCGGGCGGGGCTCACTCTGCGCCTGGCATTGCCCCTCCCACGAAGAGCAAGCCCAAGAAACTGTTAATTATTACTCCTTTTCGCCACAGCAGGGAAGTGTTAGAAACCTGAGCCGCTCCCTCTGCCTCAGTGCATGTTGGGAGTGTTTACTTTCTTTCTTGGGAGCCACTGATAGGAACTCTCCTTTGCTCCCTGTCACACATCTTGAGGACAAATGAATTGACATGCTGGTTAACGCTTTAACCTCTGAACTGGCCGCATTCTAATCTCTCCTCTCTAGTCTGTAGAGAAATAGTCTTTAAGAAATGACACCGACTAGGACTGAATGTCATTACTCACATGTCTTTCTTTTGAAAATTTTCTCTTTTAATCAGAAATTTCTTAATTTTCCCCCCTTGTTCTTTTGCCAACTCCTTTCCTTACTGGCACCTTTTCACCCAGAGCGGTTGTTCTCCCACTCAGAGCAAACCAGAGCCACCCAGTATCTTGCTAAACCCTCATAACCCATGGGCCTCAGCACCTATGAGACTCCGATCTAGTAGATCTGGGGTAGACGGCGGGTATGTTTTAAATAAGCTTCACAGAAGAATCTGGTAGACATCAAAATTTCAAAACTATTGTAATAAAAGTATACAAGAGGAAATGAATAGTAATTTAGTCACTACCTAGTGAATTGTGTTTGGAGACTGCTTTTCCTTAATACCTCTAATTTTAAAAAAGGCACTAAAGTCTAGTTAACTAGACTTATTATGGTGATGATTTTACAATATATGTAAATATTGAATCATTATGTTGTATACCTGCAACTAGTATAATATTATATGTCAATTATACCTCAATTAAAAAGAAAGGAATGGATAAAGGAACTGACAGTTTAAAAAAAAAAAAAAGAGCTCCCTCTTTGCAAACTACAAAATTTACTTAAAATTAGTAAAATCAGACCCCCAAAAAGGGCACCAAAAACGCAGAGACACTCAGATGACAGATGCTCTGGAAATAGTGCTTTTATTTACACTCACACAAATGCACTTTTTGGTATCATTGGTACTTTACCTGTTTCCTATGTAAAGCACTTTGATCATGAACACAAAAAAAAAGAAGGTTATTTTACAAGAATAAACCTCAGAGCCCTCAAAAGGAATTAAATATAGTTCCTACAATGAGTTGAGTAGGCAGAGTTGATTTCTGGTGTCCTGTGTGTTCAGATGTCAAATTAACAGACTGACCGTCACTCTAGAATTGCAGATTACATGTTTGATATAGAACTTTAAGGATTCTCT
The DNA here is from genome assembly GCF_002837175.3 of Physeter macrocephalus. Taxonomy (NCBI): domain Eukaryota; kingdom Metazoa; phylum Chordata; class Mammalia; order Artiodactyla; family Physeteridae; genus Physeter; species Physeter macrocephalus. The sequence goes on from NC_041220.1 coordinate 64,578,518, forward strand.
GTGTTCAAAAGGTCAGACAGTTTATCTAGTTAACTTGAGGTGTGTGGAGACCAGGGATGATCAGACTGATCATTCCTTGGGCTATTTTAATAAACTGAACAGGCAAAAGGGCTTACTGGATCACAACCAAACCTTCTACAACCTCATATATGAGGACAGTGTGACCTGGTATTACCTGTGGGGATTCATTTGATGGCCATGTTGGCCTTACAACTCCCCATTTGTGACTGTTGGTATGGACTGACCTTTTAATGATGACTAACAGCAGCTGCAGTGTCCACAGCTCCTAGGCTCCAGAATGTCTTTGTTCAAATCCATGCCCCACTCGCATTGTCTGCATTTCTTTATTATCAGTATCAGAGAAACCTTGTTTTGCCTTTTTTATCTGCAAGCATCCTTGACACCTTTATTCCGATTAGTCATTTTGAACTGGTTTCCTTTCACTAGTTTCAGTGATTCCTTTTGTTCTGGAGTACTTAACCTTTTATAAATATGTAATTTTTATTTTGTAATATAAAAAATACATAATTGCACATGTGGAAAATATGAAAAGCACAGATATGTAGAGGAAAAAAATCACCTACAATTCCATCTCTCAAATATAGTTACCAAGAACAATTTGGTGAATGTCTTTATTGACATACTTTCTCTATGGATATTTACCAAAAAGCTATTACATTTGCTTATTGTTTTATAACCTGCTTTTATCATATTAAACATATTATGAACAATTTACCACATGTCAGTAAGTTGTTTTTCTGCAATATGTTTTTAACTAGCTGTAATGTATTACACCATATGGATATACCATTATTTATTTAATCAGCTCCCTATTGAGAAATTTATATTTCTATAAACAACTCTGTAGTAAATGTTTTTATGCAATTGCACACAACCACGATTATGACTTTTAGACATTTCAAAAAATGAAGTTGCCAGATGAAAGGTAATGCACATTTTTATAGAATTTCTCTCAAGTGTCAATTTTATACTCCTGGAGTAACTCTTGGATTATTTTTCTTCTTTTAAACATTCCCCTATTTGAAAGGTAAAAAAATCATATCCTATTTTAAATATGTATATTATTGATTACCTGTGAGACTGAACTCACATTTAGACTGACCCTGCATTTTTGCTTTTTGTTTATTGTACTCTTTGTTCATTTTTTCGGTATTGATTTCTAAGATCTCTTTATATATTAATCACATCAACATATTGTCATATATGCTGTGACTATATTTCCCAGTATTATTTGCCTTTTAATTTTCTTTATGGTAATTTTTGACCCACAAAAGTTTAAAAATTTAGTTATTAAATTTATTACTATTTTTCTTTATTGCTTATAACTCAGTGTTTAAAAGGTTTCCCATCCTTAAAGTATATATATATATATTTTTTTTTCGAGTTTATTTATTTAGAGATTATTTATCTATTAAATTTAACATTTCAACCCATCTGGACTTTATGATGCTAACAACTGTGATATTTAAATCTAAATTAATTTTTAAAAATTATTAGTTATTAACCAAGTAGGATTTATTGAATAATTATAGATTATAAATTCCACAAGGTAAGGACTATGTCTTCTGCTCTATTTTATCTCCAAAGCCTAGCACATGACTAGCAGGTTCATTGTTAACTCAGGCCAAAGTTTTATTTGTTTATTCACTTAGTTACTTATTTATATATTTAATTGAGATATAGTTGATTTACAATATTATATTAGTTTCAGGTGTACAACATAGTGATTAAAAATTTTTATAGGTTATACTCCAACTAAAGTTATTATAAAATATTGGCTATATTCCCTGTGCTGTGTAACATATCCTGTAGCTCCTTTATTCTATACATAGTAGTTTGTACCTCTTAATCCCCTACCCCTATCTTTCTCCTCTCCCTACCAGTAACCACTAGTTTGTTCTCAATATCTGTCAGACTGTTTCTTCAGACCAAATGTTTAATAGTCACTCGATTCTTTTCTTTCCATCCTTCCACTCCCAGCAAGTCTTGAAGTTGTATCTTAGTCTCTGCATCTCCACTACCTGCTAGATTAGGCAGTATCACTTCTTGCTCAGATACTACAAATGGCCTCCTAACTGGTCTTTCTGCCTGTACTCTTGTCCCACAATAGTCCATTCTCCACCTGTAGCCAGTGTAATCTCCTATAAACAAAAAGCAGATCACAATGCCACCTTTCATCTCCTTTGCTGAAAACCTTTCTGCCAGTTGTCCCCTGTATCTGGGATAAAATCTAGATCTGAACTCCCTACATCTTTGACCTTACTGATTCTCTGCTCTCCTGATACTGACTGTCTCTTGCTGTCCTGGTTTGATTTTTGTTCCTGGGACAGACCAAGCTGGTTCTTGCCTCACTGCCTTTGCATTTGGTATTGTCTCTGCCAAGAAAGCTCTGCTCTTGTCATGACTTCTCTCTTTTCATTTTTTTTTTTTTCCTCAAATGTTACTCCTCAGAGAGGCCTCCCATGACCACTCTACTTTTAATTTTTATTTATTTTTAACATCTTTATTGGAGTATAATTGCTTTACAATGGTGTGTTAGTTTCTGCTTTACAACAAAGTGAATCAGTTATACATATACATATGTTCCCATATCTCCTCCCTCTTGCATCTCCCTCCCTCCCACCCTCCCTATCCCACCCCTCTAGGTGGTCACAGAGCACCGAGCTGATCTCCCTGTGCTATGCGGCTGCTTCCCACTAGCTATCTATTTTACATTTGGTAGTGTATATATGGCCATCACAATGTGTTCTTAATATAATTCTGCTGCAGGGATACAATCGCCCATAGAAATGGCACAGAAAAGGAGAAAAAAAGAGATGTGTACAATTAGAATGGGTCATTTCTACATCCCCCTAAATCACTCCTGAAAAATATTTAGAGCTGATTGCAACTGGAAGAAAATACAAAGAGAACAACAAATTGCCTGATTCTAACACTATGACCCAATTGCTGTGGGTCACTCATACCAGTTTTTTTCATAGCCTACACCTTGTTAGGTATCTGAGGCTGCACTGGAAGCCAAGGCTGCGCAGTAAATGAAGTAAAAAAAGGAAGCAGAGGAGTTCCAAACAATGAGGGGCTCCCAATAAAAACCTAACTAGAAATTGCCTTAATAAGGAAGCCAGGCATTGATAAGGCAACATGATAAATTACTTTTCCAATATGTAAAGCTTAAAATAAATACATTTTACATTTGGGAATTTTTCCATAGAGATCTTAATAAATTATAATAACAACATTAATTCTCTGTGAAAAATCCCAACATTTTTCTTGAATTTGAAGAATAAACCATCATTTCCTGTTTAAATTAAGAAACATTTAATTGCTTTTTAAATAAAAACAAAGACTTTAGAACTGTGACTTTTTAAAAAATTGTTGAGAAAAATAAGATAAGAGAGGGGAAATTCCCTTCTAAAATTCCCCTAAAAATTTAATTAAAGTAATGCTGTTATTAATGTACAGGTCATTTAAAAACTTTTATATAGTTGATGAATTTTTTAAAAACCTCACTCTTCTGTAGTTATTGTATATTTTGTACTTATACTGACTTTTGAATCAGGCTCTAGTTTGTCCTAATCATGGGCATAAATGCCACACAACTGCTTTTACAATTTGAACAATGAAAAACATTATATTAATTGAGAAGTGATAAAATAATCTCCGTTTCTAATGCATTTTCTTTCTCCTCTCTTATCTTCGATATGGACTGTTTTTCAATAGTGTAATGGCCAGTGGAAAACATTCAGCTTAGTCAGACATTGAAAAATTACTGGAATGTAAGGTTGATCTGACTGGGACATCTGTCACCCCATTGATCACAAGGGTTGCTATAGCTGATCTGGCTGGCTAGGTGGTGTCCCCGTTCTTCCTCACCCCTCCATGAATGTGCCTCCTGCAGCTGCATGCTCCCTTAGGTCAAAGAAGATGACCTTTCCCTACATAGGCAGACCGTTCTTTGGTCAAGGGTATATGAGTAGCTGTGCTCCCCTGCTGAAATTACCCAACAAGCTCTCAAGGTGCATTTATAGGAGAATGTAGGGCAGTCATGCTTTCAACACTCCAGACACATCTGAATGAGGCACACATGTAGCAGTCTGACTTTCTTTTCGAAAAACAGAAAAGGAAAAAGAAAAATTACTTTGTGCCAGGCAGGTGCAGAGATGGTTATACAAAGATGAATAAGACAATCTCTGCCCTCAAGGAACTAAATATCCTCAACATCTAGATGGACTCCATTCAGTCTTCTCTGCCACAGGAGAAAAGAGATTTCAAAGCACATATACTTTCAAACTTCAGTGACAGAAAGAAACACAGGGCATAGTGGTGTTTCGATAGATTTTAAGAAGTAGATGGCACAATGTTTTTTTAACAAATATACTCTTTTTTTAAATTAAAAATATAAGTATAATGTTTTTATAACATTTTAAATAACATTTTTAAAGATTATTTTCCAGTTACAATTATTACAAAATATTGACTATGTTCCCTGTGTTGTACAGTACATCCTTGAGTCTAACTTATCCCCATAGATTGTACCTCCCATTGCCCCACCTCTATGTTGCCCCTCTCCCCAATGGAAACCACTAATTTGTTCTCTATATCTGTGAGTCTGCTCCTGTTTTGTTATATTCACTAGTTTGTTGTATTTTTTAGATTCCATATATAAGTGATATCATACAGTGCTTATCTTTCTCTGTCTGACTTCTTTCACTTAGCATAATGCCCTTCAAGTCCATCCATGTTACTGCAAATGGCAAAACTTCATTCCTTTTTATGGCTGAGTAGTATTCCATTGTATATTCCATTCATCTGTTGATGGACACTTAGGTTGCTTCCATATCTTGGCAATCTAAATAATGCTTCTATGAACATTGGGGTACATGTGTTTTTTGAATTAGTGTTTTGGGGTTTGGTGGATTTTTTTGGATATATACCCAGGAGCAGGATTGCTGGATCATATGGTAGCTCTATTTTTAGTTTTTTGAGAAACCTCTATACTATATTATGCAGTGGCTGCACCAGTGTATTTTCCCACCAACAGTGTGCAAGTGTTTCCTTTTCTCCACATCCTCACCAACATGGAGTGGAAGAATTAATATTTTTAAAATGACCATACTACCCAAGGCAGTCTACAGATTCAATACAATCCCTATCAAAATCCCTATCAAAATGGTATTTTCCACATAACCAGAATAATTAATTTTAAAATTTGTACGGAAAAACAAAGACCCCAAATAACCAAAGTAATCTTGAGAAAGAAGAACAGAACTGGAGGAATCACACTCCCTGACTTCAGACTATATACTCTAAAGCTATAGTAATCAAAACAGTATGGTACTAACACAAAACAGACACATAGATCAGTGGAACAGAATAGAGGGCCCAGAAATAAACCAACACACTTATGGTCAATTAATCTACAACAAAGGAGGCAAGAATACACAATGGAGAAAAGACAGTCTCTTCAATAGGTGGTGCAAGGAAAACTGGACAGATACATGTAAAAGAATGAAATTAGAACATTCTCTAACACCATATACAAAAATAAATTCAAAATGGATTAAAGGTCTAAATGTAAGGCTGGATACTTTAAAACTCTTAGAGGAAACCTAAATGTAAGACCAGATACTATAAAACTCCTAGAGGAAAACATAGGCAGAACACTCTCTGACATAAACTGTAGCAATCTTTTTTTGATCCACCTCCTAAAGTAAAGGAAATAAGAGCAAAAATAAACAAATGGGATCTAATTAAACGTAAAAGCTTTTGCACAGAAAAGGAAACTGTCAACAAAACGAAAAGACAACTTACAGAATGGGAGAAAATATTTGCAAATGATATGACTGATAAGGGATTAATATTCAATATATATAAACAACTGTAGTCAGTAAATGAATAGAGAATCATTTTCAAATAAATGAAATGAGCAGTAGTCATTATCCCACCATAAATGGTACTGCTTTTGAAAACTGATAATTATGTACAAAACATAAAGAAATTCAATGGAATGTGACAGTGATTGCTGTTTTTATAAATATGGCATTCAGTTAATTTGATCTGTATTCCATTCTGTTTCTCCATTCCTTCTCCCCCAACACACAGAATTTTTGATACCATGTAAGACCTCTCTTCAAGTTTTGGAAAAGAACTAATAAAGTAATAGTAATAATAATAATAATGTATGAAAAATTCAATTCCATGCAATAACAGCTTATAAGCAATTAAGATCAGTGTACTGAAACTTCAGTATAGTACTATGTTGGCCAAAAAGTTCGTTCGGGTTTTCCATAACAGAAAAACCCCAAATGAACTTTTTGCCCAACCCAATAGTTGAATGCTGCTGAAAGTCAGGTTGTAACCTAGATATTTTTTAAGGCAGTATTGTAATTATGACAGTACTTCTAAACAGAAAATTGGAATATTTGATTGGATTCCTGTATAGAATACATGAAATTAAGAATTTTCAAGGAAATCATGGACATATGATTATCAAACAACACAATTTTCATTAATGCTGACTCTATATGATGTGCTCAAAGGTATCATACATAATGACAGACTTAAAAAAATGTTCTAAACTATTAACTATTGTTTTCCTTAGAAGGATCCACAATTGCTTTCTGTCCCACCCTTAATAACCCTGGCTACTCCATCATACGTTCTAAGCATAGATGCTTGCATAATTTCAGAAAACAAGATATAGTTGAGTTTGTGTTGGTTACAGTCACAATATGCAGCTCCTGGAGCATATCCCCTTTGTGCTAAGGGATTCTTCTCAGGGTAGATTCTTGTGACGTCACATAGATCACAGCATTTTGGCAGAACTGGGTTAAACACTTAAGTAACTGTAATTATTGGGTAGTGTCTGCTTATTAGTTAGAATAAAATGTTGATCTGGAATTCATATTAGTATATCTGAACCTTTTTCATTTAGGCTATGTATTTTTTTTACTAATTTCCACAGCTACATAGTCTTTGCTTTGACATCCAATATTCTATAGTTTTGCTGCTTTATTTTTTGTTGGGCCAGCAATCCCAGGAATGTAGATGAATAGATCCCAAGTTTCTCCTGCATTATCACTTAGTTTTTCTGTTTAAATAAATTTTATTAAGGTGTAATTTATGCCTAATACAATGCACCCATCTTAAGTGTACAGTTTTGAGTTTTGATGAATGTACACACCCTGCAACCACCACTGCAATCGAGACAGAGAATATTTCCATCACGCCCACATTTCCCTCCTCTCCGTTGTAGTCCCTCACCCCTACTCACAGGCAGGTACTGATGTGTTCCTTACTGCTTGTAGACAATTTGCTTGTTTTGAAACTGCATCTGTATAGCCCCCACAGTGATCTTACTTAGCCTGTACATTTACTTGGAAATGGTTGCAGGTTCCAACAAAGATTTATCTTCTTATTTAACAAATGTTTATTGAGCTTCTACCGGGCATCAGACATTTCCCACCAATCCTCTTTCATTGATGACAATGAAAATGGAGATAATATCATAACTAGATTTCATAGGTGAAATTTATATTACTTGTCAATATGCAATGTGAAAGTTAAGAGAAGGGAATATTCTGAGTACATTTCTTTAACTTTCAGTTTGGACAATTGGATTTTTTGTCATGTATTGAGTTTTACTGAGCATAATTGATATATAATAATCTGCACATAGTTAAAACATACAATTTAGTAAGTTTTGACATAAGTATACCACCATGGAATCATCATCACATTCAAGATAATGACCATGTCTATCACCCTCAGAAGTATCCTCATGTTCCTTTGTAATCCTGCTCCCCATTCTGTCCACATGTGAATCCTAATTGTTTCACATATTCATCAATACTGGGTATGGTTAGTCTTTTTAATTTTAGCCACTCTATTAGGTATATAGTGGTATCTCATTGTGGTTTTAATTTGTATTACCCTAATGATTAATGATATGGAATATGTGTTTGTGATTTTCTGGAGTATATTTTTGTGATTCTTGGGAAGAGTGTTCCCAATTCTTCAGCACTTTTCTGATAAGACCAGTGATGATATAGACAATGTGATTTTTTGATATTATATAATGAAACGTCTTAACATTTGGAAGATCTGCATAAGTCATTAAGCCAATATTTTCCAAATGACCAATACATAATGTCACAGACTCTTGCATGGGTAAAAGATCCATCCAAAGTTTAAAACAGACCAGATGATTTTATTATATCAGGGTATAAATACTTCATTGACATGGTTTCAGATTCCACATTGCAACTCATATTTAACCACTGGTTTTGGTATCAGGGTGATGGTGGCCTCGTAGAATGAGTTTGAGAGTGTTCCTCCCTCTGCTATATTTTGGAAGAATTTGAGAAGGCTAGGTGTTAGCTCTTCTCTAAATGTTTGATAGAATTTGCCTGTGAAGCCATCTGGTCCTAGGCTTTGGTTTGTTGGAGGATTTTGAATCACAGTTTCAACTTCAGTGCTTGTGATTGGTCTGTTTATATATTCTATTTCTTCCTGGTTCAGTCTTGGAAGGTGGTGCTTTTCTAAGAATTTGTCCATTTCTTCCAGGTTGTCCATTTTATTGGCATACAGTTGCTTGTAGTAATCTCTCATGATCCTTTGTATTTCTGCAGTGCCAGTTGTTTCTTCTCCTTCTTCGTTTCTAATTCTATTGATCTGAGTCTTCTCCCCTTTTTTTCTTCATGAGTCTGGTTAATGGTTTATCAATTTTGTTTATCTTCTCAAAGAACCAGCTTTTAGTTTTATTGATCTTTGCTATTGTTTCCTTCATTTCTTTTTCATTTATTTCTGATCTGATCTTTATGACTTCTTTCCTTCTGCTAACTTTGAGGGTTTTTTTTTTCTTCTTTCTCTAATTGCTTTAGGTGTAAGGTTAGGTTGTTTATTTGAGATTTTTCTTGTTTCTTGAGGTAAGACTGTGTTGCTATAAACTTCCCTCTTAGAACTGCTTTTGCTGCTTCCCGTTGGTTTTGGGTCATTGTGTTTTCATTGTCATTTGTTTCCAGTAGTTTTTGATTTCCTCTTTGATTTCTTCAGTGATTTCTTGGTTATTTAGTACTGTATTGTTTAGCCTCCATGTGTTTGTACTTTTTACAGTTTTTTTTCCCCTGTAATTGATATCTAGTCTCAGAGTGTTGCGGTTGGAAAAGATACTTGATACAATTCTGAATTTTCTTAAATTTACCAAGGCTTGATTTGTGACCCAAGATATCATCTATCCTGGAGTATGTTTCATGAGCACTTGAGAAGAAAGTGTATTCTGTTGTTTTTGGATGGAATGTCCTATAAATATAAATTAAGTCCATCTTGTTTAACATGTCATTTAAAACTTGTGTTTCCTTATTTATTTTCATTTTGGATGATCTTTCCATTGGTAAAAGTGGGGTGTTATAGTCCCCTACTATTATTGTGTACTGTCAATTTCCCCTTTTATGGCTGTTAGCATTTGCCTTATGAATTGATGTGCTCCTATGTTGAGTGCATAAATATTTACAATTGTTATATCTTCTTCTTGGATTAATCCCTTGATCATTATGTAGTGTCCTTCTTTGTCTCTTGTAGTAGTCTTTATTTTAAAGTCGGTTTTTTCTGATGAGAATTTGTCTGATGAGAATGAGAATTGCTACTCCAGCTTTCTTTTGATTTCCATTTTCATGGAATATCTTTTTCCAACCCCTCACTTTCAGTCTGTATGTGTCGCTAGGTCTGAAGTGGGTCTCTTGTAGACAACATATATACGGATCTTGTTTTTGTATCCATTCAGCCAGTGTATGTCTTTTGGTTGGAACATTTAATCCATTTACATTTAAGGTAGTTATCGATATGT
>NC_041220.1:64588606-64600267 GCF_002837175.3 Physeter macrocephalus
AGAAGTTCCTTTAGCATTTGTTGTAAAGCTGGTTTGATGGTGCTGAATGCTCTTAGCTTTTGCTTGCCTGTAAAGCTTTTAATTTCTCCATCAAATCTGAATGAGATCCTTGCTGGGTAGAGTAATCTTGGTTGTAGGTTTTTCACTTTCATCTCTTTAAATATGTTCTGCTATTCCCTTCTGGCTTGCAGAGTTTCTGCTGAAAGATCAGCTGTTAACCTTATGGGATTCCCTTGTATGTTATTTGTTGCTTTTCCCTTGCTGCTTTTAATATTCTTTTTTTGTATTTAATTTTTTTTTTCTTTTTGTAGTACGTGGGCCTCTCACTGTTGTGGCCTCTCCCGTTGCAGAGCACAGGCTCCAGATGCGCAGGCTCAGTGGCCAGATGCGCAGGCTCAGTGGCCATGGCTCACGGGCCTAGCTGCTCTGCAGCATGTGGGATCTTCCCAGACCGGGGCACAAACCTGTGTCCCCTGCATCGGCAGGCGGACTCTCAACAACTGTGCCACCAGGGAAGCTCTGTATTTAATTTCTGATAGTTTGATTAATGTGTGTCTTGGCATGTTTCTCCTTGGATTTATCCTGTATGGGACTCTGCTCTTCCTGGACTTGATTGACTATTTCCTTTCCCATATTTAGGAAGTTTTCAACTATAATCTCTTCAAATATTTTCTCAGTCCCTTTCTTTTTCTCTTCTTCTCTGGGACCCCTATAATTCGAATGCTGGTGTTTTTAATGTTGTCCCAGAGGTCTCTTATACTGTCCTCAATTATTTTCATTCTTTTTTCTTTATTCTGCTCTGCGGTAGTTATTTCCACTATTTTATCTTCTAGGTCACTTACCTGTTCTTCTGCCTCAGTTATTCTTCTATTGATTCTTTCTAGAGAATTTTAAATTTCATTTATTGTGTTGTTCATCATTGTTTGTTTGATCTTTAGTTCTTCTAGGTCTTTGTTAAACGTTCCTTGCATTTTCTCCACTGTATTTCCAAGATTTTGGATCATCTTTACTATCATTACTGTGAATTCTTTTTCAGGTAGACTGCGTATTTCCAATTCATTTGTTTGGTCTGGTGGGTTTTTACCTTGCTCCTTCATCTGCTGTGTATTTCTGTGTCTTCTCATTTTGCTTACCTTACTGTGTTTGGGGTCTCCTTTTCACAGGATGCAGGTTTGTGGTTCTCATTGTTTTTGGTTTCTGCCCCCAGTGGCTGAGGTTGGTTCAGTGAGTTGTGTAGGCTTCTTGGTGGAGGGGACTGATTCCTGTGTTCTCATGGATGAGTTTGGATCTTGTCTTTCTGGTGGGCAGGACCGTGTCCGGTTGTGTGTCTGTGAACTTATTATGATTTTAGGCAGCCTCTCTGCTAAGGGATGGGGTTGTGTTCCTGTCTTGCTAGTTGTTTGGCATGGGGTGTCCAGCACTAGAGCCTGCTGGTCATTGAGTGGAGCTGGGTCTTAGCTTTGAGATGGAGATCTCTGGGAGACCTTTTGCTGATTGGTATTATGAGGGGTCAGGACGTCTCTGGTGGACCAGTGTCCTGAACTCAGCTCTCCCACCTTAGAGACTCAGGCCTGACACCTGGCCAGAACACCAAGATCCTTTCAGCTCCATGGCTGGGTCATCCTGGAGAAGAGAGACTGAAGCCAGGAGAAAGCTAGAGGATTGGAGACCTGTCAGAAGGCTTGTTTGATGAAATCAGGCAAAGGATGGTGAGATTCTGTACCCAGGTTCTACTCGCGAAGCGGAAAGTGGTGCCTAAGGATCCAAGCGCACGCTTCCACCTTATTACTTCTTTTAAATTGAGTTAAATGTTCTGGCCATTTTGCAGTTTGGCAGAATGAACAGAGACACTGTGATCAGATGTGATTTTAATTCTGGTCTTGCTTCATACTGGGTTTGTGCCTTGGGCAGCTAAACTCTTGGAGCCCTAGTTTCCTCATCTGTGACATGAGAACCTTGATAGAGACCTCAGATGCAGTCATATTATATAAGGAGAGGTAAGTGAAACACCATGTGCCTTTCACATAATAGTTGCTCAATGAATAGGAGCTGTTATTGCTATTTACGGAGGTGTGAACAGGAGAGGGCAAAGATCTCAAAAGTGATGCTTCCAAGACTGAAGTTATGAGTTATAATGGAAGGATGGAGCTACATGAAAAATGAAAGTAGGCTGTGGCCAATGAAAAAAATTTAATTTGAAATTTTTGGTTTTCCAGTGTGACTCAAGTATCCATTTTAATACTTTCTGAAAGCATAGACATATAATGTCTATAGGTATATGTATGTATATATCTATATCTATATCTAGTGACAAACTTAGGCTGAAGGCAACAGAAATTAATCTGGGACAAGGAAAGAGTAGGAAGAGTGGTGTGAACCAAAGCCACAGATTGCTAGATAGACAAATGGAGAGGTAACTATGAGAGAAGTCAGGTAGAAAGGACAGGGGTTCTCCATGAACTCAGAAGTTGAAGGCTTTGCAATGTCATTCAGCCCAAGACCTATGTTTTGCAATTGTGGTTGTGCCACTGTTTGCCCAGCTCCTTTTCCTTGACACCTCTTTTTAGGTTATTAATTTAAGGTTGATTTCTTTTTGTGAAATGTCATGAATATGTTGGAGGCAACACACAGAGGCAGAAGTAGGCTTGACTCTTAGCTCTGCCAATTTGAGCAAACTAATTAGTGCAACCTCTACTATTGAGTCCCTATCATGTCTCTGGTATTGCACTAATTTCTGATGATATGATGGTGAATAAAGGCACCTGTTAATCCCTGCTCTCGTGGGCCTCAGAGTATCAAGTGGGAGACAGACATTATTTAAAACTGACACTAATGAATGTATAATTATACTCTTAGATAAGTTCTAAACTGTATCATAATTTAAAGGAGGTTGGGGAAGAGTATTATATTTAGAAGGAACAGCATGTGCAAAAGATCTGGAGCAGGAGGAGCAGGGAAAATTAAAAGACAGAAAAATCAAAGGTAGATGGAGTGAAGACAGTCAAGGAGAATGCAGAAGCCTCAGTTTCTTTGTCTATAAACTGGAACTAATACTGTAGAGGGCTATCTTATGGATTAGTGAGAGCCTAAGATAATGCCCAACCAATAGTGGCTACAATTATTATAACATAATTGCTGCAGAGATGAAAACATTTCTTGAATCACATAAGTCAAATCAACCTTGTCTTTAACATTTATTTGTGCTTGACCTTTATGATGGGCTACTGGCAGACAAATGTGTCTCAGTCCCTGCTTTGCCCAGCAGATCTGTAGTTTAGGGAGAAAGTGGGGTGTTTTCTTTTGGTCTTGGACTATGTAAGATGCCTGTCAGTGAGAAGAGGAATGTCTAAAAGGCATGGTAGAAATGAGGGAGGGAAGAGGTCAAACAAGCTCAATGTTCTAAATCTTTTTTCCCCAGACATGTCTGGAAATGTGACATTCCGTTCCCCTAATCTGTCATTTTCTATCCTACAGGCAAAGGTTCTAATCTCCCAACATGTTCCTGCAAGCAAAGGTCTGAACAAGGAAACAACTGTAGAAAATCTCTTTTAGCAGTAAGAGTGGAATTGAATTGAATTGTAGAATTAGGAAGACTCACCCATCCAGCCTTTTAAATGGACCCCAGGATGACAGCCCCTATAGCCCAGAGCCTGTAGCGCAAATAACATGGATCCAAATCCTGTCTCCACCCTTGACTTCTCTGTGTCCTTTTTCCCTATCTGTAGGATAGGGATAGTGATGAAAACAGTAATATCTGCTTCATATGGTTGTTGTGAGGATTAAATGAGTAAGCAGAGTGAATGTGCAAAGGCTTTAGAACAGCTCCTGGCACAGAGTAAGCATATGTGTAAGTGTTAGCTATTATTTTAATGCCTGAAGAAGTTGCCAGTTTTGCCCCTCCCCCCTTCTAACATATACACATGCACACCTATGTACGTATATAAATATGAATAAACACGCCCACATAAGGTTTTCATGATCTTGGTATCAAGATGTGTATAAACTTCTTAGCGTGTTGTATATAATTGAAAAGGCTTTGAATTTAATGAGTTTTCAAATGCTGCAGCTATTAAGGGCAATAGACAAAGGGAAGAAATTTTTTTTTTTTTTTGCCGGCGTCACGCTGCATGTAGGATCTTAGCTCCCCAACCAGGGATCAAACCCGCGCCTCCTGTACCGGAAGCGCGGAGGCTTAACCACTGGACCGCCAGGGAAGTCCCGCGGAAGAGTTTTAATTTCGACAGCATCTTTCTAGGGACTAGTGTTGTTTCTCAATAGTCAGTGCATGAGGGAGAAAGAAGAGTGGGAGGGTTATTTGGGGAGCAGATCTTCTTCCTCCTCCAAATTTCACGTGTGACCATCAATCCACATCAATCTTCCCGGCTGCCCCATCCCCTGACACCCACCCCAGCATAATTAAAGCCTGGGGAAAAGGTAAAGAGCTAGATAGCAGGGATGGGAGTTGAGAACCCGTTGCCTCGTTTTGCACACAGTTTAGCTTCCTGCATCCAGACCCATGGCCCAAGGTCCCATGGCCACCTTTGCTTGCAGAAGGCTGAGCTCTTGTAGGTTGGGACTCAAGATGTATCTCCAGGCTTTGAATGAACAAAAAGGGATTAGCTAACCCATCAGCACCTCTCTAACTCCACATCAGCTGTCATCAGAAGCAGTAGGTTGGCTTTCCTAACTTCAGGCTCCTATTGGTACAGCTTCCTGGAACCTGAACCTCAGAGGCTCACATTTCCATCGCAATGTTATAGCCAGAGGGTGCCCTTTTTCCTGCCAATCTCTTACTTTGAGTCTGGTTTCTTTGCCATTTTTTATAAAGCTGGCGAACTTGAGACTGCAGACACCGGTGTTCAGTGATACTGAGGCTGCACTTGCAGGACACACATTACCAGTTTCCCTTTCTACACTTGCTGCTATCTGACCTATGCGTGGATTGTTACACTGCAGACTTCAACACATTTTCTTTGCTGCCACTGAGAGTTGCTGTGTTCCTCACTCTCTTTGCTCTAATCATTTGTCTTAACCCAGAAACCTCTGTAAAAGGAGAGGTGAACACTCGTGAGGGTGAAATGTGGCTCAACCTGGGGTAAGTATAACCCCATATTTCACTACCATTTGTTCTCTACCGACACAGCACCAGAACTCGGCCCTGACAATATCCCTCCTCAGGGCTTCTAGCTTTCTCTAGGGATCACAACTCAGTTCTCCATTTTCTTCAACTTGACCCCTATCTACAACCATTTGAGGCCACTCCACTTCCACTGCTGCTGGGTTTCTTTGTGAAGCGTCGGATGCCCAAGCCTGAGTATTTTATCCTGAGGTTTCCAACACTGTCCCTGTGGAAGGGCCAAAGTGGTGCATATGTCAACAGATATACAAGAGATGTTCCTGCTCTCCGCCACACTGGCACCAGGCCCCAATTGTACTGTTCATGTCCAAAGTCTCATAGAGTCCCCCTATGAAGGCAGCCCTTCAGCTGCCACCAGCAGGCCTACTCTTCATGGCCTCAGTCACAAATCTAAGTAATAAAATAGAGATTTCTGGCTTCTGATCTAGCATGTAAGGAGCTTGGAAGTCACCACTCTGTCCTAACAAATAAAATGCTGAACAGACTGAAAATGCAACATCTCTTCTTAGATCTGTAAGAGAAGTGAGGTCACAATCAAACCACTTCCCCCAAATTGACTAGACCAACAGGCATGTACAGAGAATCACAACTTGCTGGAACAGAAACCCACGAGCAGAACTCTCCATGGCAACCTGTGCTGGGGTAGGAAAACCTGGACTGATCAGTTTATTATAAAAAATTTCAAATATACAGAAAAGTAGAATGACTTTTACAGTGAATACTATATACTCACCCCATGGATTCAACAATGAACACTTTCCTATACTTGTTTTTTAAATTATATATCTATGTATCCATCCTTCTATCTATCCATTTTACATCATCATGTTACGTTTTGATCCATTTAAAATAAATTATATTTTATTTTATAATAAATTATATTATATTTTATTTTAAAATATATTTTATTTTATTAATTTATTTTTATAAGAAATCAGTTTGTTTACCCCCAGACACCTTTGTGTGAATATCATTAGCATTATTAACTAGAGTTCAATATAGCTGTATAAACCAAAATTGTTCCTTTTTTTTAGGTATAATGAAATGCACAAATCTTAAATGTTCCATTCGATGACCTTTGACAAATGTATACACCAGTGCAACCCAGCCCTCTTTTTTCTAGACATACTGGCCTCTGGATCCTCCTCAGGGTGCTTGCAATTGCTGCGTCCTCTACCTGACACACATCCCTCCTAGAGAAGACATGCACATGGCTTATCTTGAGTTTATGCTGAATTGTCACCTCCATAGAGATTCCCCACTTAAAACTGCATGCCTACCCCCGCCCTGGCACCACCCATCCCCCTTCCCTGCTTTAGTTCCTCCATAGAACTTATTTTTAAAATTTAGTTTATTTATTTATTTATTTATTGAGGTAGAGTTGATTTACAATGTGTTAGTTTCAGGTGTACCGCAAAGTGATTCAAATATATATGTGTATAGATATGTATATGTATAGTTTTCAGATTCGTTTCCATGGGTTATTACAAGATATTGAATATAGTTCCCTGTGCTGTACAGTAGGTCCTTGTTGTTTATCTATTTTATATATAATAGTGTGTATCTGTTAATTCCAAACTCCTCACTTATCCCTCTCCTCACTTTCCGCTTTGGTAACCATAGGTTTGTTTTCTGTGTCTGTGAGTCTGTTTCTGTTTTGTAAATAAATTCATTTGTATCATATTTTAGATTCCACATAGAAGAGATATCATATGATAATTGTCTTTCTCTGTATGAATTACTTAGTATGATAATCACTAGGTCCATCCATGTTGCTGCAAATGGCATTATTTCATTCTTTTTATGACTGAGTAATATTCCATTGTATATATGTGCCACATCTTCTTTATCCATTCATCTGCTGATGGACACTTAGGTTGCTTCCATGTCCTGGCAACTGTGAATAGTGCTGTGGTGAGCAGTGAGGACTCCACAGCGCTTACTGCTTCACTTTTGCCATTGTGTACTGTTCGTCTCCTTTCACTTGACTATAAACTCCATGAGGACAGAGCTTTTCATCTCTTCAGTTCCCTACTATAATCTGAGTGGTACAGTTGTGCCTGGAATACAGTAGACACTAAAAATTATTTGTTGATTGATAAAATTAACAGATGAATTAATATGCCAATATTAATACTTATTTAAGGGACTGTGAGATTTTCCAAGAGGGTCCTCTTGCTAAACACCCTGTTTGATCCGTGAAGGAAAAGGGCGACCTTGAGGCCACTGTGCATGGAGGCCACTGCCTATGTGGGTCAGCAGGGGCCCAGGGTTCAGCTGGGGAATCAGGTAGGGACTCAGGTGCCCCAGGTTCAGCTGGCCCTGGGGGCACTGCATACAGACAGAGCACTGGTTCGCAAAACTTAGTATGCATCAGAATCACCTGAGGACTTATTAGAACTTACACTCCTGGGTGTCCGTCCCAGGGTTTCTGATTGTCAGTCCTTATTGAAATCCAAGAACTTGCATTTTTTAACAAGTTCCCAAGTGATGCTCTGCTGCTGGTCAGGGATCAGGCTTTGGAATACAGCAGAGCATTGACCGCCGTTTGCTGCTTCTCTTTTTCAAGGCTGTATACAAACCCCTCCTCCACCATCCCTGCTGGACCCTGTGCTCCCTATTCTTCGCAGCCAGGCCTCCTGCTTGTGGCTGAGCAAGGCAGGGGCTAAGAGCATAATAATAAAGCATAATTCATCTCAAGAAATCTTCACCAGACTCACTTAAAGCCCAAGTCTCACTCTTCCCTGTCTGTGCTCTGCTTCTGCAGCTGTGAGGCCTGACATTTTCTATCTCTTACAAGTGGTGATGACTCCATAGACATATTTGCATCAAAGAAGTGAGTTAGTTAATTGATTAATTCCTCAGATGAATATGGGAGGGGGGGGAATTGAGACCAGAAGTGGATGAAGCCAGTGGTTCTGAAACTTCAACTACACATGGGATGCTTATTAAAAAGGCAGATTTCCCACGACCACCACCAGCAACTCAGAGGAGTGCTAATGTATTAGGTCTAAGGTAGTTTAAGAAATAACAATTTAAATAAACACCCAGTTGATTCAAGTATGGCTAATCAGTGGACCCACTCTAAAAAATACTGGATTAAATAATTTGCCCAAGTTCACCCCAATAATAGCATACATGGAATAGAACTGTGTCTAATTCATTGAAATATGTTCTTAAGAGCCTACTGTGTGCAAGCAGTGTTCTAGGCTTTGAAGAGGCAATGGTTCACAAGATAGATTGGATCACCCACGCCCTTCCAACTAGAACATTCTGCCTCTTTCTAAGTGAGTCTGGTGAAGATTTCTTGAGATGAATTATGCTTTATTGTGCTTCAATTTAGCCACTGTGATTTAAGAAAATGACAATTATGGGCACGAATTATAGGCATCAATTTAAAAATGTAGTAGCATGGGCTTCCCTGGTGGCGCAGTGGTTGCGCATCCGCCTGCCGATGCAGGGGAACCGGGTTCGCGCCCTGTTCTGGGAGGATCCCACATGCCGCGGAGCGGCTGGGCCCGTGAGCCATGGCCACTGAGCCTGCGCGTCCGGAGCCTGTGCTCCGCAACGGGAGAGGCCACAGTAGTGAGAGGCCCGCGTACCGTAAAAAATAAATAAATAAATAAATAAAAATAAAAAAAATAAAAATGTAGTAGCAAATAGAGAACAGTTTCTCTAAGGCAATTCAATTAAATACCATATAAATCCATATCATATGACACAACTTAATCTAATGCAATTCAATGCAATACATTACGCTACAATACAGCAAAAAATGTATTTCAATACAATGCGGTATCTCACTGCAGCTGCAGTGCAGTGGCCTTAGCGGCAACCTCATCTCAGGTCTTAGGCTGTGGCGCCCTCTAGTGGCAGCGACCGAGACGCTTTTTTTTTTTTTTTTTGTGGAGGCTACAGATGCACTTCCCCATTAAATGAAAAAACCGTCAACAAACATCTGTTAGAATGGAAAGGAGCTGAGATCCACTGCCTGCTTTTTATATAACAGAGGTCACAGATTAAGAGACTTACCTGAGCTGCCACCTGAGTTAGTAATAAAGTAACTAATTATCCTGTCCATACTACTATTGTTTTCACAGTATTTTTTTCATTTGTGACACATAAAGGAGGAATAGTAATCAGCCTTTTCTCCAGCCTGAAGATAGGAGCCTGGAGTGGCAATATAGGATGGTTAGAAACCCTATAAAGGATTAACACAATAGAAATATAGAAATAAAATATATAATGGAATATCATGGAAATAGAAAAAAATCTGTATCCTTTAATATGGAGTCATCTTCCTTCATGGTTGGAGGTTAGCTGCTCTTATGCTGTTTGGGGATAGCAAGGAGAATGTTAATGATTAAAAATACCTTATTTTGCAAAATGTATTTTGCAAAATGTAAAAACTGTGTATTTACAGTTCATTAAATTCATATTTACTGAGCACCTACTATGCTTCAGCTCAAACAAAACACATACACACATACCCCTAAGCAATTTCATCTGCATAGTAGGCTCCTTTTCCTCCCTCACACATTTGCTGAGGATGACAAGAGCTTTCCTGGTGCCAGGCACTCTGTTAAGTACCAGCAGAGCTCATGGTCATGGGCTGATTCCTTCATCTCCTTTGTGGAACATGGGACTCTGACTGAATATGATGTTATGTAGCCTCCCATACCAGTGGATCAAACTCAGGTGATCCACTTAGGTGCCACTTGGCACTCTCTTGCCCAGTTTTGATGGAAAATAGACCAGTATAGTAATCCTGCCTTGAGAAGATCATGGTGATCAGGGCTTTAGGCTCTTTGAGGACGAATTTCCAAATCATGTCACCAGGAAGCCTCCGAGACAAGCAGAGGTGCCAGCTAAAGAGAAAGGAAATCTACAGTGGATAATGGAGGAGGGAGACCATATCAGTTGCAGTGGTTGGGAACATAGTTCTTCCCACTTCATTTCCTCACCCAAGCTTCCCTTA
The DNA here is from genome assembly GCF_002837175.3 of Physeter macrocephalus. Classification (NCBI taxonomy): domain Eukaryota; kingdom Metazoa; phylum Chordata; class Mammalia; order Artiodactyla; family Physeteridae; genus Physeter; species Physeter macrocephalus. The sequence continues at coordinate 64,598,722 of NC_041220.1, forward strand.
GGAAGAGAGATCCCCAGAATCCTAGAAAAGCTGCTCCCTGTATGTATGTGAGGAAGTGGATCTCGGCAGTGCTAGGGGTGGACTGCTGTGGACCTGGGCTGTGCCCTAGGTTCTCCTTCATCACCTTAGCTACTGGAATAGAGAAGAATAAATCCGATTCCATATTAGATCTGTTTCTTTGCTTTCTGTTGCTTTTGTTGCGAGTTAATCACTAAAAGGATGTTGGCTCTAGCTATAAACATACATAATGGCCTGTCTCAGGGAACCTTGCCGCTCTGCCTGAACGTTAAACTAAAATACCTTTGTTCAGCTCACAAGGAACATCCTGACCCAGCTCACCTGTGAATGGCTGCAGGAAAGAAGAAATTAACACATCCCCTCCCTGAGTCTGGCAAAACCAGGAGACATTTGCAAAACTTATGGCCTTTTTTACTTTACCTCCTCACCAACCCCCTCTCTGTTCTATAAAAGAAACTAGCATCCAGACCCTGGGAAGATGGTTCTCTAGGACTCTAGTCTGCCATCTTCTCGGACTCCCGGCTTTCTGAATAAAGTCGCTCTACCTTGTACCAACACCTCACCTCCCGATTTATCGGCCTGTCGTGGGGCAAGCAGAATGAGCTTGGACTCAGTAACACTACTGGAATACTGTGAGCAGATGACCTTCAGAAATTGCCTCAGTTGCTGAGGTGAACTGCCGAGGTGAGCTGACCTCACCTAAGGTCATAGCCTTCTGGGCCCTACCCATTTCCGACGACTGATAAGGTGGAAATAAAAGACCCATTGGACTCAAAAGCAGGACAACTTTGATGGGCCATAGCACCTCCAGTAATGATCAGTTAAATTATGCCTTAGTAGATAATCTAGGAGAATTAGATGCAAATTTATTGTTTCTCCTATCGTTTGAAATTAGGATGCTATTAAACTGTAATTAGGGACTTCCCTCGTGGCACAGTGGTTAAGAATCTGTCTGCCAATGCAGGGGCACGGGTTTGAGCCCTGGTCCGGGAAGATCCCACATGCCGAGGAGCAACTAAGCCCGTGCACCACAACTGCTGAATATGTGCTCTAGAGCCCGAGAGGCACAACTACTGAGCCTGCGTGCTGCAGCTACTGAAGCCCACGTGCCTACAGCCTGTGCTCTGCAACAAGAGAAGCCACCGCAATGAGAAGCCTGTGCACTGCAATGAAGAGTAGCCCTTGCTCGCAGCAGCTAGAGAAAGCCTGTATGCAACAACAAAGACCCAACACAGCCAAAAATAAATAAATAAATAAAATGAAATAAAATAAAAAGAGTACTGCCTTTGAAAGCACCTTTTTAAAAAAAGAAAAACAACTGTAATTACCACTAGTAATTTGATGGTAACATCTTAAGCATGTAATTTTTCTATTTTTAAAGAATATTTACAAAGAATAAAGCCTTATGATCAGTTACTAACTCAAAACACGTATATATATATATATATATATATATTTTTTTTTTTTTTTTTTTTTTTTCGGTACGTGGGCCTCTCACTGCTGTGGCCTCTCCCGTTGCGAAGCACAG